>NW_007246068.1:143842-152430 GCF_000164805.1 Carlito syrichta
AAAAAAAAAAAAAAAAAGAAGTGTAATAAAATATCTGGTATTTGCTTCAAAATAACCCAGTGGTGGGAGGAGGTGTAGGTCCAGAGGTGTTATAGATGAAACAAGGTTGTGTTTTTATATATAGTTGTTCCCCTCCCCGCCCCCAACAGTACTGACAAGTCCTGGTAATATGGTTGTCATTTTAACTGGCTGGATCTAGGAATCTTACAATCATCATGCTCTTCTTATAGAATCCTTCCTGAAAGATTAAACAGCTTCTTCTGACTTGTTTACTTACCCCCAGAATCATAGAGCTTGGCCACTGGCTATGCTTTCTACAATTTTTTTTATTTTAAAGATATGGTGTACAATTCAGGATTAGATATATATGTGGTCATCATACAGGTAAAGTTTGGGCTTCCCTTTGTTCCCCACTTAACCTGGTTTGAGATCAGGTACCTTATTGATGTTATGTGCTGCCCGCTCTCCCTCCCCAGGAGTTTCCAGCTACTGCACTGGCTACCCTTAATCTAATGTCCCATGAGAGGAAACTCCCTTGGCAACTCAGGGGAAGTTTCTTCCTTCTGAAGAAAACTCAGATGGAACTCAAGCAATTGTTTAACAAAAATACACAAAGATGGCAAAACCTATTTCCCCATATAAGGAAGTCCAGCTAAGAAGAGTGTTACACTGGTAGTGTACATGTTGATGGGTTTGTGGAACAAACTCAATCATAAAATGATACACTGGTTTCCAGTCTGGGGATTTAAGGTTATTGCACAGAACTTCTCCATGAAGAAGCTAAAATAAGTTTATCTTGCCTGGTGAAATGCATTACAAAAGCTAAGACTTAGGAACCTAGATTCTACCTAGACTCAAAATTGGATGATCATTCAGGTAAATAAATACTCGCAGAGAATATCACCATCCCAAAGTTTTCTTTCTACTTATCAAGAAATGATTGGCTGGGATCGGTGACTCAACCTGTAATCCCAGCACTTTGGGAGGCCGAGGTGAGTGGATTGCCTGAGCCTGTGGATCTGAGACCCACTCGGGCAACTTGGTGAGACCTCGTCTCTACAATAAATCAAAAATTAGCGAGCGTCTGTAGTTCCGGCTACTTGGAAGGCGAAGCGGGAGGATCGCCGGAGCCCAGCAGGTCGAGGCTGTGGTGGCCAGTAGCGTGCCACTGCACTCCAGTCTGGGTGACAGAGTGAGACTCCAACTCAAAAAAAAAAGAAATGATCACCAAATATGGAACAGAGAAGACAGGGTACTTACTGTCCTTGGAAGGCTTACAGTCCACAATATGCATGGCATGACCACAGAAAGCCTTGTCTGGTTGTAGAACTCTCTCTCTCTTTCTCTCTATCTCTCTTGCTCTCTCCCCCCTCCTTCTCACTGTTGCTCTCTCACTCTCTTTGTCTTTGTCCTTCTGTCTCCTTTCTGCTGGCAAAAACTTCAGCATCTTTTTACTTGGCTTTATGGGACACAAAAGTATTTTATGATAGAATGTGGGTTCCCAGTCATTTCCAGGGCAAGCAGTTCAGAAGTCCATTCAAATTAGAGCCAATACACTGGGTGTCTGTGTGTGAGTGTAGGGGGGATAGTGAGGGCAGGGTGGAGTACTTTCATGTTTTGCCCTGTATACAGCATTTCTATATTGTTTTACTCATTCAAATAGTAAGCATCCACACACCAATTGAGTAATAAAAATTACTTTAAATAAAACTGTATGGAATGTATAACAGGTAATATCTTCTATTTTTGAAGGAGTGGGAAAAACCAGCATCCTTTTGGGAGAAAATTTAGCAAAAGGTAACTTTACGGAAAGATAGATGGCTAAGCTGGACCTTGAAGGAGTTAAAGATTCTGATGGAGCTGGGGAAGAAGAAAGCACATCAACGGGAAGATGAAGTGCTGAGGGCATTAGAATGTTGAAAGAGGGGGCAGAGTTTCTGCCAGGGAAGCAACATGCAACAAAGTAGGGAAAGGGGCTTGTGAAGCCTGTAAAACAGGGTCTTATTTGCCATGCTGGTTCTTTAGGCCATGTGAAGAATGTGCGAGGTAAAGACATCATAACTTCTGGAAGACTATATGATGAAGACAGACAAGTTATCAGCAAATTCCATTGTGATGCAATAACTATGAAATTAAAATGAACCTCTTGGGAGCTTGTGTTAGCAGGGACCAGGGTAAGCCAGGGAAGGGTTTCTGAAAGAGGGGGTATCTGAACTAACCAGGGTCTGAACTCAATGGTAACACTGGGCGAATCAGAACAATAGAAAACAAAGGGCAATTCTAGAAAAACTGTAAAATGGCAGTTCTCAGCCGGGCTCGGTGGCTCAGCCTGTAATCCCGCGCCTTTGGGAGGCTGAGGTGAGTGGATTGCCTGAGCCCGCGGGTGCGAGACCCGCCGGGGCAACTTGGCAAGACCTCATCTCTACAATAAATCAAAAACTAGCCAGGCGTGGTAGCGGGCGCCTGTAGTTCCAGCTACTTGGAAGGCTGAGGCGGAAGGATCGCCGGAGCCCAGCAGGTCGAGGCTGCAGTGGCCGGGAGTGGTTACTGACTCCAGTCTGGGCGACAGAGTGAGACTCCAACTCAAAACAAACAAACAAACAAACAAAAAAAAGTGGCAGTTCTCAACCCTAGGTGCACAATAGAATCACCTGGAGACTTCTAAAGAAATATCAGTTCCGAAGATTCATTTCAGATCAATTAATTAAAGAACTAGAAGAATGGAAGGAGGGGATTAGAGCATGGGTACTACCTCCACATAGTGTAATTAATCTGAATGGGACAGCACATCCTCTCAGAATGTAAACTCTAGAAGTTAGAAGTGCAGGATATGGTGTCTTTCACTTCAGAAGCATTCCCCAAACTCCACCCACCACCTCCATCCTTAAGCAAAAACCTCCAAGTCAGAATTCAACAGGTAACTCACTCTCCTGGAAACCACTGTAATATCAACAGAAGAAACCTGCAGTTCCACAGTGCTCTGAAGATTACCAAACCAATCACTTAAGGGAAGAAAAATCTCACTTTTCTTAAAGATAAAGGAAGTTTGACAATTTTCTTCCATATTAAAAAAAAAACAACTTCCAATTTTTTTTCCAAACCAGAACTGATCAAAACCATAGGCTACCCTGAAACTGCTGAAATGAGCAAATAAGAATTTCCAACTCATACAGGCCCGAGCCTTTTGGGAACCAGCATCCCACAAGAGAGACTTGAGCCTGCTGCTTCTGATCTTTTAACTGAAGAACTATTCCATTTCTACCACAAAAATCTTTCCACTAACATTCAATTCTGCGGGATTTAGTTGACCACAAGCTTAACCCCTCTAGGCCAATGGATGGTTGCAGCTGGTAAAACAACTGACCCAATCTCAGCCTGTATTAATAGAGTACTGGCTCCAGATCACTGTCCCTATCCAGTCTCATGACATCTGGAGCACCAGGATCAGTTCTGGGAACTGATGGGGGCATGTGGGGGAGGCGGCCAGGGTGATGGAGGGCCTAGAGCCTGGGTACATAAGAAGCACTAGGACATCCAGCTTGTGCTCAGATGCCCAAGAAGCTTCTAGATGGTCTCCTGAACCCCTCTGAAAAACAGCCATCCTATATTGCTCTATATAGCACAACGAGGGCCTTTTCAGAAGACAGACTCCGTAGTTCAGCAGCTGAAACCATCTAAGAATGAACCGTTCAGGTGGAGCTGCATGGCCGCTTTCCAGGGGTGCTTGAGAGGGGATTTCTGCTCTGGCAGCAAGGTTGCACGGTACCTCTACATGCTTTCCAGCTTGGAGCTCCTCGAGTCTCCTGGCTTCATTTCTGCAAGTGAAAGGGCTCCCTCCAAACTCCCCACCCCAAGGGAAAGTTTCTGTGGTTGAAACCCTGTCAAGCACCTCTTTTCCCTGACTTGCCATTTGTGAGGCCACATTCCCCAGGGTGACTCTTGCTGGTAACCTCACAGGGTCCCACCTCTGACTCTTTCTGCATTTAATTGTGAAGGACTCAGGTGTGAGGAAAACAATGCAGGAAAAAAGTAAATAAATAAGCCGGGCGGTGGCTCAGCCTGTAATCCCACGCCTTTGGGAGGCTGAGGTGAGTGGATTGCCTGAGCCCGCGGGTTCGAGACCCGCCTGGGCAGCGAGACCTCATCTCTACAATAAATAAAAAAATCAGCCGGGCGTGGTAGCGCATGCCTGTAATTCCGGCTACTCGGAAGGCTGAGGCAAGGATCACCGGAGCCCAGGAGGTAGAGGCTGTGGTGGCCGGGAGCGGCCACTGCACTCCAGTCCGGGCGACAGAGTGGGACTCCAACTCAAAAAAAAAAAAAAAAAAAGTAAATAAATAAAAGTCCCCTCTTCCCTCTTACTTTGTGGCAAGGGAGCCTGAATATAGGAGAGGCAGTGGAAGAAAGAGAGACACATTCTTCCCTAGGTTGTTCCCCTCTGAGCTCATGCTACCCGCATCACTCACACCATGACTATTACAATCACAAGTCCATCTCCTAACCAGACTTAGAACTCTTTGAGAGTAGAAATTGTGTCTTCTCATAGGAGCGGCCAACGGATACATGGAAAAATGCTCAGCCTCACTAGTCATCGAAGAAATGCAAATCAAAACCACACTGAGACACCACCTAACTCCAGTCAGGATGGCCATCATCAATAACTCAAAAAACAACAGATGCTGGAGAGAATGCCAGAAAAAGGGAAAGTTTCTACACTGTTGGTGGGAGTGTAAACTAGTACAACCTCTGTGGAAAACAGTATGGCGATTCCTAAAAGATCTAACAATCGACCCAGCAATCCGCCCTCTGGGAATATACCCAGAGGAACTCAAATCACTCTATGGAAAAGATACCTGCATACATGTGTTTATTGCAGCACTATTCACAATAGCAAAAATGTGAAACCAACCATGCTGCCCACTGAAAGTGGACTGGAAAAAAAATGTGATACTCATACCAGATAGAATATTATGCAGTTATAAAGAAGGACAAAATTATAGACTTTGCAGCAACTTGAGTGGATTTAGAATCCATCATACTCAGTGATCTATCACAGAAACAAAGAACTGAGAACCACATGTTCTCACTTGTAAGTGGACCTTGAATATTTATCATAATACTACATGAAAGAGATTGGCAGTAGTAGCAGGTCATTGCCGGGAGTAGGGGAGAGAGCACATAACACTAATAAGGGTACCTGATCCCAAACCAGGCGACGTGAGGATTAAAGGGAGGCCCAAACTTCACCTGTACGAAGACCACTTATGTATCTAACCCTGAATTATTTCTCACATCTTTAAAATTAAAAATAAGAAGAAAAATTTAAAAGACTAAATAAATAGTGAACAATGTCCATTAAAAAAAAGAAAACTTGTCTTCTTCATTTTGGTATCCTCAGCTCTTAGAAAAAAAATCCTGGCACATAAAAAGCCTCAATAAAGGCCCAGTGTGATGGCTCACACGTGTAATCCCGGCACTTTGGGAGGTTGAGGTGAGAGGATTGCTTGAGCTCAGGAGTTTGACACCAGCCTGGGTAATATAGTGAGATCCTGTCTCTACAAAAAAAAAATCAGAAAATTAGCCAGACGTGGCAGCACACGCCTGTAGTCTCTTTCTTGGGGGGCTGAGACAGAAGGATCACCTGAGCCCAGAAGGTTGAGGCTGCAGTGAGTCATGATTATACCACTGCACTCCAGTCTGGGTGACAGAGTAAGACCCTGACTAAAAAAAAAAAAAAACTTCTGGGATAGCTAGACTTAAATGACTATGTTTATACATCACCAAAACCCACAGACACACACAGACACACACACACACACACAGACACACAGACACACACACGTGCATTTCATTACCCATATTTTCTTTCTACCAGATGCAAATCTCCAGGGGATTGGTGTATCCCACAGATGGGTTCTTATCCCTATATTTTACAACCTCCCTCCCTAGATAAGCATTGCTTATCTTTCCTTCCCATGTGTCTGTGAACAGTCTGAGAGAGACAAAAAGCCAGGATCAGCCTGTTGACTTCAAATGAGCTGGGCTGAAGCTTCTTTCTGGTGGTCTTGTTCCTAGGTTGCCATGAAGTGTGTTTGAGTGTTGAGACTGACACTCAGTTTGCCTCAAGTTTTGGTTAGTTGGAAAGCCTCCACTCACAGCATGGGAGCAGCCTGTGGAATTTGCTGCCCCGTGGAATCCAGGGTGCCACACACTGGGGCTGAGTTTCTCAGAAAAGAAGGGGCAGTTGTATAACCAATGATAATATTTAGAATTATGCAGCTGTGATAAGGCTCCACGCTGCAGGGCAGACACCAATCCCCTCCAGAAGTGAGGAAGGAATTCTCTCCAGCTCCCATGTTGTTACTGGATTAACTTTGTGGTTTCTTCAATTTACCTTAATAGGAGAGTGGTCGCTGCAAGAATCACAGACAAATGAGACTCATGGAATAGTGAAATCTGGAGCTTTAGTTACATGCTCCTGAACTGAAGCTCTCTGCTTGTTTGCGTATTTTCATTTATAGGATATAAACCACCAGAGGACAGCTCTTGCAGCTACTCTTACTGCCAATAGCTACTACTAATTGAGCACATACTATGTGCCAGGCATAAATCCTCATAACAACCTCATGGCACAGGTATAATCTCCATTTTACAGAGAATGAAAGGGAAGTCAAAAGATACTCCTCCCTACCTGAGATGGACACTTTTTTCTTTTTCAGTGTGGGCAGGGCAGGGTTTGGGAAGAATCTGCAGCTGCTTTTCTTTTTTTGAGCCAGAGTCCCACTATTGCCCAGACTGGAGTGTAGTGGCATACTTATGGCCATGGCAGGCTTGACCTGCTGGGCTCATGCAATCTTTCTGCCTCAGCCTTCCAAGTAGCTGGAACCACAGGCACGTACCACCATGCCCAGCTAATTTTTAAATTTATTGTAGAGATGAGATCTCACCCAGTTGCCCAGGTTGGTCTCGAACCCGTGGGTTCAGGCAATCCTCTCACCCGGCCTCCCTTTTCTTGTCTAAATACCCAAAGTATTCAAGCAGGCCTCAGCTATACGCCAGAGCCATGGCAATGAATAATTTAAAATAGTAAATTTCTCCTAAGTGATTTTTGGCTTTCATTTTTGCAAGTCCTTAACAAATCGTTCACATGTGCAAGATTCAAGAATTCTTGTGTTTAATACTGTAACTCATTTCTCTGAAGCCAAATGATACATTTTGAAGTACAACATTTATTGCTTTTGTTTTTATTATTTTTTCAAGTAAGAGAGCCCTTTGTTGGTGATTCCAGCTTGTTGGATTCAACAATTTTTTTTTTGAGGGATTTCTGTTGATCAGGCTGGAATGCAGTAGCATGATCATACCTCAGCACAGCCTTGACCTCCTGGGCTCAGGTGATCCTCCCACCTTAGCCTTCCAAGCAGCTGGGACTACAGGTGAGCACCGCCATGCCTGGCTAATTTTTTGTATTTTGATTTTTATAGAGACAGAGTCTCGCTATGTTGCCCAGGCTGGTACAAACTCCTGGGCTCAATCAAGCAATCTTCTTGCCTCAGCCTTCCTAAGAGCTGGGATTATGGGCATGAACCACTGTGCTGGCTGGCTTTAACAATTAAGTTCCACATTCCACTGAATTCAATGGTCTAAAGACTTGAAAGGAAGTTGCTCAAATAATATATGACATATCATAGAACTTGTCACATGGAGAGGAAATGAACAGACAGGCAGGTGCTGCGTTTTGTTTTTCTGTTTTTAAAAAAGTTTGTTTTTTTTATTTTGGATACAGAAAATAATTAAGAGTTTTCCAAGGACAAATGGGTTCCAAAGATCTCTTGTCCTTGGAAATGTTCAAGCAGAAGCTGGACAAAAACTTGGAAGAGATACTACAGGGATGATTGGACCAGATCAGTGTTTCTCAAAGTGGGGTAAGTACATGGGTTCTGGTGGTGTAGAAACCCTTCCTTAATTAATATTAAATTACAGTAGAATTGAATTCTTTTCAATTCTTTGAATTACAGGAATGACAAAGCCTTATTTTGATGCTCAAATGTATTTAACACCTTGTTAACATTTTCTAATTCCTCTCTTCCTTTTTTTTTTTAATTACTAGAGTGGGGGTATCAGGCTCTCAGAACCTGTATCAGGCAACTATATTATCAATTTAGATGTTCATAGTACTGTAATTTATTATCGCCTTCAAACAAATAATAGGAATTTTTGGTAATGATTTTTGGTAATGATTTTTGGTACTGGAAGAAAAGTATGCTGTGTTAAAGACAATTTTAAGTAAATATGTGTTGGAAAATTCTGAACCAGCTGACTTTGGGATATAGATGCCATGATTCTATGAAAATCACATTTAGGATCATGTTCTTAAAAATCAAATTGTCTATTGTTGGGAGTACAAAGTACCAGTCTTATTCCCTCTTATTTGAAAGGGAATGGGAATTTGCTTATAGCACAGCTTTGACTTGACCTCCTGGGATCAGGTGGCATGAAATGTCGAGCTTGGCTGCTATCCTGACCAAATCAATAAAAGATGCCAAATCCCAATTTTTTTTTTTTTTTTTTAGTTGGAGTCTCACTCTGTC
>NW_007246068.1:152659-177909 GCF_000164805.1 Carlito syrichta
GCTGGAATTACAGGCACGTGCTACCACGCCCAGCTAATTTTTGATTTATTGTAGAGATGTCTTGCCAAGTTGCCCAGGCGGGTCTTGAACCCGTGGGCTTGGGCAATCCACTCACCTCAGTCTCCCAAAATGCTGGGATTACAGGCTGAGCCACTGAACCCGGCTCAAATCCCTATTTTATTGTATGAGTTATGGGGGTGGGGAAGCTCCCTCCTCCATACCCAACATATATCTTTTTGTACCTGTACCCCTAATGCCTAGCTCAGTGTCTGACACAATAAGAGCCCAATAAATAGTTGTTAATAAATGAATGAATGTTACATGATAAATTTCATCCATTTTATAATCCTACCTTCAGTGTGTCCTATCATTGGCCCTAGACACAGCTGCTTTTCCCTGCCACTGTTAATACTCCTCTCTCATTTCTTTTACCTAGAGTATGCCCAACTCCACAGAGATTGTCTATCAAAAGTTATGCTCTCCCTTACAGAAAACTGGGGTAACACTAAAGTAAGTGATTGAGTGGAAAAGAATGAGAGAAGAAGAAAGCACAAGTTTGCTGAAAAGATTCAGAAGTGGGGGGAAGGTGTTAGTTATGTCTACACAGCACAACCAGATGTGATGTTTAATTATTATCCAGTGAACTTAGTCAAGCTAAGCCAGCCAAGCCAACTCATCTTTCTGGCATGAAACGTCTAGCTTGACTGCTTATCCTGACCAAATCAATAAAAATTGATGCCAAATCCCTATTTTATTGTGTGGTGTGTTGGCATGGACATATTCTTCTTGTTAAAAAAAAAAAAGGGTTCTTGAGTACAAATCTAGCTATTAGGCTTTCTCCCAGCTTCTTTCTGGCAGCTTCTGGAATGTTAATACACACCAAGGACATTTGGAAAGATTGGAATTCCAAATTCAGCAAAAGAAGAACATGGCTTATGGGGGCTATAGAGCCACAACTCACGGATGTTTCAAGTAAAAATCTTTAGATTTCTCAGAATGTAAATGTGACTTTAGTACAATTAAATGAATAGCATGTTTCCCAGAATCTTCCCAAACTAAGTGCCTAGTCCAAGAAATACAATAATGATTCCATGCATATTCATTTCTATCTACACAGACCCTGGGACATTTGCACTTAGGGAGCATGAAGTCTATAAGTGTTTTCCTACTGGGAAATACTTTCTATGGAAGTGTGACCTCTTACTTTTCACTGTGATGTTTCTGTCTTGTACAGAAATGATCAGGATGGCTACTGCACAATGCAGTTATACCCAGAAGGTGGAGGAGAGTCTTTCCAAAAGCTACATGTTCAGTCAGCAGTCAACATGGTGTTCAGTAGTTAATTCCATGTTATGAGCTAAACTCTGGCACAGGACTGCCAATGGTTGAGTAAGGCAACATATGAAACCCAGTGATAGCCTGATGGGTGCCCAAGTTTAGCAGTACCTTTCTCATAATTAATAGCACCAACTTTGAAACCTGAGTTCCGATACTGGTAGCCCAAGGGCTGGAATAGGCCTGCAGATATGCTCTGCTTGGCTTGCAGTGTTTAGTTGTGTGAATTATATAAAAAAAAAAATCCTGGGGGTTCTTAAAAAAAAATGGATTTCTGGATTCTCTTGAAAAATGGGAAGATCTGGCCTCTATAGATACATGGCAACAACTGGCTGAGCTAATTAGTGTTATACATTCCGAATCCTAATAGTCTCTTTGCCCCTTTCTTATCTACATTATTATGCAGTTGGGTCACTCTAATGTGTGCAGTTGGGTCACTCTTATGGGTCATTATTATGCAGTTGGGTCACTCTCCCTGTACTTCTTATCCCTGTACTTCTTACTTCTTACTTCCCTGTACACTTATCCCTGTACTTCTCCTGCTGAAGAGAAAATTTCTCTGTATCTGTGACTTTATCAATGTAGGAAAACAAAAAGTAGCCTGAAAGGGCAGCTTCATACATATGTCACCTACTTGACCACGGAAGCCATTTGAGATTGCCTTTTCCTTCTAAAATATTGGAGCCTGACTTTGTTCCTTTCCCTGGGAAACACTCTCCCACAACGTCTCCCAGTACACACAGGGATCCTCTAGGGGTCTGTGTAACTTGCAAAAGTTCTCTCCTCCCCATTCCCACTGGGTCTTACCCCTCCCCTCTTTTGGTTTAGAATTATTGTATTCAAAACCATGAAAAAAATTTATTGAATCAATCATTCACTCCATTTCACCATAAATATCTAAATTGCTATGTAGCTTGGAAATTACTCCTTTCAGACTAACACCTTAAAAAAGATCTTTGGCAAACTACATTATGCCCCTCAGGCCCTTTGTCTTAACACCATCCTGGATAAAAGCTAAGACTTGGTCCCACGTGGCAGTGCTCCCAACTTGCAATTAGGTTACATTTTAAAAATTCATTTTATGTTGGTTGCTTGCAGCTTATAATTCCTCTCTCTTTAGCAACAATATTTTAAATGTTGATAATTTCTTCAAGGTTTGACCAAAAATTTCTCTCTAGTCATGCAAAGGGATTGAATCATAGCATGCTTTTTTTTTTCCCTGCAATATTACTCAACCAAAGCTCTTATTCCTTCAGTGGAGTTGATTATCAAGTATTAAAAACACCAGAACATTCCACTTTGGTAACTGTCAACTGAGATGGTTACTAAGGGGAAGTAACTTTTTAAAAACTATAACATATAAGGACTTTTCTAAAGGATAACACAGTGGGTTTTCAGCACAATTATGAGAATGCAGAAACCTCTAAATATTGGTTCTGCCTTGAAGAGAAAGTATAAAGGAATCCAGAGCCCTTCACTGTATACAGGAAAATTGCAGGCACTCAATCCAGACGCCCTGCCAGCAGGGATGTAAAGAAGGACTCATTGCTCTACTCTGTACGATGTCATATGTGAGTTCTGTTCTGTAAGTGCTTTCTGTAAAGAATTTGTTTCCCAGAAAAATAGCAGCACGTGGATAATAAAAGGAAAACGTGCCCATGTGTCAGAATTTACTATAGCTTCTGTGATAAGAATTGTGACTGCTATGATTACCCCAGTCAGCAATGGACCAGCCGGGTTTCACAAATGAGTATCCCAGATTAGCCCTATGACTGCTTTTTGGGCAATTCATCCTCCAATGAAAGCACATGTATATGTAATCGCTTGTTGAAGGTCCTGGGCAAGTGGGAACCAGCAGAGATATGCAAGGCATTGAGGAGAATCTGACATAGATCCTAAGTGTTAGCCAGCCCTCCATAGTCAGAATGTTGCTCCATGAATTTGAGTTGTACTATGAAGTTCTCATTACACAGAGAACGCGAAATGAGAGTTGAACTTCCTGGAAGGGGGGAAGGATGCTCAGAGCCAGCCTACATAGAGGCAGAGTGGTCTGCCTAAGAGGGGGAAATGAGCCCAGGGTGGAAGAAAGAACAGGGTCAGTAATACCTGAGTTCTGAGCTTTAGCTACAAACCCAGAAACCATCCTGCTGGGGCAGAGTCTATGGAAATTCCTTCTCCAAATCAGAGATGTGCTGTGGGGAAAGAGAAAAGTGGGCAGGAAGGAACGTATAGTAACATTTCTCTGCAACTTCTTGGCTCCATCTGTACTCACCAATCCATTACACCAATGACTCTTTAACCTTTTCCCATGCAGGAATAAATTGTTACCTCACTGTCACAGAAAACAGAATCCTATTCCGCTTGTTGAAAAATCCACATGTCCACTGAAAATATTCAGAGGGGGAGATCTCCCACCCCCTCCCCCTTCTCCCACCAGCGTAAAAGGCAACGGGGGTGGCGGTGGGGGGGGCAACTGGAGAAGGAAATGAAATCATGCGGGTACACCAGGAAAAGATACAGTGTTGGTGGCAGCAGAGTTGGTGAGTGTGTTGTGGGCATTACCTCTTGATGAGGCTTCCAAGAAGGCTCCCGCTCAAGTCCTGGTGGCTCTGAGAACAAGCATTCTTGCATCAATAGCTAATAGGCTGTCCAACCAGATGTTATCTGGGTGGGATAAGAGGGTGAGAAAACAGACCTGTTGTACGCTGTTGTCAACTACATCACTGTGGTCAGAGAAGGCTGATCGTGTGGTGTTTAGCAGGGCACCTCGTTCATGGTGAGGCGGACCAGATTACATGGCTGTTTAAATCCGATTCCTCTTGTGATTGGTAAAATACGAGAGTTATAATCATTCATGCATTACTAAAGCCTCCTTTCCATCATTCTGAAGGGACTTTTTTTTTTCTAGAACAGAGCATGCATCCAGCAGAAACCTAAAGCGTTTGCTTTTCTAAGCAATCTTTTCCAATAAGCACACTTAAAAACAAACACATAAACAAACAAACAAAAAAACTGCAGATGGTACCTGTGACAAGACTGGAGATGATAAGTGGTAAAACCAGCATCTGCAACATCCTCATCAGAAGTTCCCCAGGAAAGGCGAAGTACTTGACTTCCCGGTAGCTCATTCTGTACGGTCGGAGCGCAAATCCAAGGATTGTACCTGAAGATTTAAAAAAAAAAAAGAAAAGAAAGACAAAAATTGAGTCTTTTATGAAAGTGAAGCAACAGTCTTAGGAAAATGAGCAAGTATTTAACTCGTGGTTGTATTTAATTAAGCAGCAAATATTTATGCTGCTTTGGGAGCGAGGTGTGCATCCAACTTTGCAGTCTATATCTGGAAGGATCTGACTGAATCCTGGGCTTTAAGTAGGACTTATAGAAAAGAAATGTTTGTGGTATAAGCAAATGAAAAATTCCTCTGTCCAGCTTGAATGCAGTGGAACCCATTTTGTGACATGGCTCAGAATGGAGTTACAAAGATTGGGGCATAATTAGGAAACAAATCATGCATTCATGAGCAAGGTGATATGGGAAAAACGAAGGCCTTATTTTAATGAAGTTCCTTTATAACAAGAGATGTTAGCATTGCTAGCATAACCGCTTATAAAGGGTAGTGTGATTTTATTTTTTTCCAATTAGAAAAACCCTTTGTGTTCACATTGTTAATCCATTTTCATCATCTCCCTGTCTGCACACCACATTTTCTCCCTCTGTCTACATGGTCTTGACATTGCCTTGGCAACTGTATTGTACAGACTTGTTAGTTGCTGGCAAGAGAAGACTCCAAAATGAGCGGAGCCTTTTCTCCCAAATTTTTCTCTGAAAACTTGGGGAAATATAGGGGAAAGAGAAAGCAATTTCCCCCTTAATTTTCTTTCTGCTCCTGAAGCTTTAAAATATTTTTAGAATGACAACTTTACATGTAAATCAAATTATCTAATATACCTTTTGAAATGTTCAGAAAGGTATTAGTATTAATAAAGGTATAAATTTACTCCCTTTTTCCTTTCCCTAATTTACTTTCCTTGCCAAAAAAAATTTACTTATTCCAATATCATAAATAGTTTTACAATTTTTTGCCCTGCTATTTTTACTGAACTGTGTGATTCCATTTTTTAAAAAAAGTTCATATAAGTTATAGAGAAAAGAACATGTCCAGTACTGAGTTAACTAGAAGCTAGAGGTTGGGGATGGGGAGGGGAGAATACTGGGTAGATAGATACAAGTTTTTCCAAAGGAGGCAAACAGTCTTTTGCAGAAACTGAACTGTCTTCTTATGGAATGAGATTTTTCTCTTATGAAATGGGACACAAAGTTCATTTCAATCGTCATTGCAACTCCAGTTTCAATTTTTGGGTCTCATCAACTATGATGTATTCCTTCTTTGACTCTATCCTGCATATTCTAATAAGAGCCTGAATCTATGTACTAGAAAATCCAGCTGACCCAATTCTTAGAGCCTTTATGAAAACATTCACTGCTTTTTCCCAGTGTAATAGTAATATGCTCAAGAAAGAAAAGTTGCTTTGGAAAGTGCAGAAAAGTGGGAGCAAAACTCTACCCATACTGATACTATCACTCAAAGAAACACAGCAAATAGCTAATGTTTACTGAGCTCTCCCTATATGCTAGGCCTTGTTATTGGTGTTTACCTGTGTTAGCAAATCTAATCCTCCCAACAACCCCAGAAAGGAGGTACTATATTACTACCAATTTACTGACAGAGAAACCTAATTACAGTAAAGTTAAAATTTGCCCAAGATCAAATATAATCAAGTGACAGACCTAGAATTTAAACTCAAGCAGTTTGGACTCAGATCTCATGCTGTTAACCACCTTAAGTATTTCCTGCCTCTTTTCAGAGCAAAGGCATCCACTATTAGTTCTTCCATGAATATCTTTCCAGAATATTCCAATACATAGTGAAATACATGAAAACACACAGAATATACTTTTCTATGCATTACTCTTGGGTCTCATGATAATAATCACTGATTATATCAGGATTTATTTAATTCCCCCCTCTGTTGTCAAATGCTTAGGTTGTTTAGCATTTTTCAACCTTAATGAAGAACACCATGATGAATATATGAAACCTGTTTTATACTAAAAATATATTTAGTTTTAGTTATTTAGTTATATTTTGTAGTTTTAAAGAAAAAGAACCAGTGCCTTGAAGGATATGATGACCTCGATCCACGGTTACCATAAACATTACTCTTGGGTCTCATGATAATAATCACTGATTGTATCAGGATTTATTTAATTCCCCTTCCGTTGTCAAATGCTTAGGTTGTTTAGCATTTTTCAACCTTATTGTTATCAAATTGCTTTCACCATTAGTTGACCCAGCTTAGTGACCCACTTGTAAATAAGGCTTTATTTCTTATAACCCTAGGAGCAAAGCATTAGCTCAAAAAGATTGTTAAAACAAGCTAATGTGGTAGGTAATAGTATATATTTTTGTTTTATTTTGTATTTACTTAACATCTAAGTGATGTTGAGCATTTATTCTAATTGTATTTTCTCCAAGCATCTACTAGATTCTAATAGTTTATGAGTTTATGCATGTACAAAGGGGGACAAAAAACCTGGAATTATGTTTGGAAGGGCATGCCGCCTAGTACACTAGGAATTTGTTCCTTCAGTGCAACAGTCAACTAACATTTTTATCTGGAAGTTTTGAGAAGGTTGCATCACAATTTGTGGGAAAAATGTCCCACGTTGTGGCAAACCAGTTGACTGGTTCTTCCACCCTGACAATGCACCTGCCCACACTGTGCTGAGTGTTCAGGTTTTTTCCTACCCAGAACAGAATGAATCCTATGCCCCACCCTCCCTATTCACCTGATCTCACCCTGAGAGACTTTTTTTTTGTTTCCCCAGATGAAAAAAGTTCTCAAGGGGAAATGTTTTGCCGATGTGGAAGAGGTGAAACAAAAAATGGCAGAAGTACTAAAAGGCATCAAATTTGATTAGTTCAAAAACTGCTTTGAGGAGTGGAAAAAGCATCTCGATAAGTGTATTGCATCAAATGGAGAGTACTTTGAAGGTAACTGAAATTTAAACATGTAAGAATAAATACACAATTTTTTATGAATAAATTTCAGATATTCTGGGTCTCCCCGTGTGTGTATGTGTGTGTGTGTATGTGTCTGTACATGCTTGGTATAAGTTCTTTATATAATAAAGATAATTACTTTGCCTGTGAAGCATTCACCTATGTATATAGTATTTGTTATAGCTATTTTTCGAATTGCTTGCCTTATTCTAAAAATAAACAATTGTTTTGTATTTTTAGAAAATAATGCCTGACTCTTTCTAATAGGTGATTTCTTCAAGAGTAATAAGGTTTAATTATCCTCTTCTCAAGTTTGATAGATCTTGAATTTTTAAAAATCATCTACTTGATTTATTCGAAAACATTTAACCTTTAATCTTCCTGGGATTCAATTTGGGGTAAGGCATTTATTTATTTATTTGTTTATTTATTTATTTGTTTGTTTATTTATTTATTTATTTTGAGTTGGAGTCTCACTCTGTCACCCAGACTGGAGGGCAGTGGCACACTCCCGGCCACCACAACCTTGACCTGCTGGGCTCAGGCTTCCAAGTAGCTGGAACTACAGGTACTCACCACCATGCTCTGCTAATTATTTTTTTATTTATTGTAGAGATGAGGTCTCTCCAAGTTGCCCAGGCTGGTCTCGAACCCGCGGGCTCAGGCAATCCTCTCATCTCGGCCTCCCAAAGTGCTAGGATTATAGGCATGAGCCACCGCGCCCAGCCTGGGATAAGGCATTTAATCCTGATTTTCAGTATGCATTATTCAACACAGCAGCATTCATAACACATAGGAATTAGTAAAAGCCTTTGATTATTTCTGGTTCTTTCCTGTTTGCCCACATAAAAGCCAAGTCACACAGAGATAAGTGTTTCATCATATAATAAATGAATGAATAAACAAATATCGTGCTTGACTTTCAATCAAATATAATTTTACTGGAGTTGATTATGTATTTCCTGATCTGCATTTAAATGCATTTAAACATTTGTGATTCAATTACAACAAAGCATGTGCAAAGAAAACAAAAGAAGCCCATTTTGGTTATCTGAAACTTGAACATAACAAGCTGTTAGAAATTTTAGATATACCACAAAAATCAATTTGAAGACCAGGCTTGGTTTTACAAATTCATACTTAAATCGGCTGTTTGTTATTAGAAACATACTTACTTACATACAACAATATTTCCAAGAATAGGTGGGATCCTGACTAGTCTAGAACATTTACTTTATTTATAATTTATAGATAGAATAGCTGCTCTACTAATGATATAGGATCTAGGAGCAAGTGCCAAGCCAGTGTTGATGAAGGAAACAATTATTCTTTCTAAGTACTTGGTGCACTTGATCTCACCTCCCAAGGTCTAACCTATGCCTACCCTGACTCTGCTTCTCTTTGTACAACTACAGGCTGTGGAGCCAGCCTCTTCCTCTCATTGGGTGTTCCATTACCTTCTCTCCTCTTCCCCCTCAAACCCTGCACTTATTTAGTGCAACCAATTTTTATTTAGGTGCTAGAAGGGAAAATAAGCCAGCTTGGTGAATGAATTCTGGGCAATGTGTGAATGACAAAGTCCCTCAACTCTCCAACCTGCCACATAGGTATCTAACAGAACAACAGCAAGACAGGGAGGCAAAGTATCTAGAGGTGGTGATATTGTGTGTCTCCTTACAGTGCACAAGCTGGTCTTGCTTGGAAGTGCAGTCCTGACATCACTTTCTTCAGGATGTCTCTCTGTTCCTTTACCTTCTCCAGTACAGAATCTACATTGCCAAACAGCTCTTCTTTACAGGAGGAACAGCAGAGAGAGACATCATAGTTTTAGGTCAAATATTTTGAAGAGAAGAGTTGATAAGAGTGACAATAGGTTGCCGACACATTTTGATTCATTCTTTTCCCTAGCTATACTTTGCTTGGTTTACTATCTCTGGCTTTACCAAGTAAGCCATTTCTACCCATGGGAAAAAAAAGGAGATTATGTTGAAAAGGGGAATATTTAATGAGCACTTACTGTGAATTAATGGTGGTATTTGGGCCTAAAAAGAGTTCTCAAATGAGTTTTGTTCCTGGGTCTTCAGCATCTCAAACTCCTATATCATGCATGCCCTTGAGGCATAATGACCTTGGATCTCCTAGGGATGTCCCAAAGGCACCCAGCACCTCTTAGGACCTTTTAGAGGTCTTCTTATTTGTTCAGGATCTTCAAAATATGGTTATTAGTATTACCAGGGTTCTTTTCCAAACAGCTACACCAAATCTCTTTTTATGATTTAACTAAACTTACGTAAGGTTTAATAATTAAAGTAGTCTGCCTTTTTCCTCCACTGCACACATCTTTAATCATTAGAAACCATTAGTAATGAATGGTGAAAGAACGTTTAATGAAAACATGTTTCAGGGTTTGCGTTCTTAACAAGAATTGATGGTCATTGAGCACATGGAAGGTGCCAAGTCCTCACAAGCACATCACCTCATGAATTCGGTCGAGTCCAGGACTATTACCCATATCTCACAGATGAAGAACTAGAGTCTTTGAGAAGGGAGGTAAATTGCCAGAACCACACAGTTGGTAAGTTGGAGCCACAGTAGGCTTCAAGAGAGATCAAGTGCTTGCCCAAGGCCATGGCAAGTGACTGAGTGGACTTTACAACAACAGAGTCCAGCTCCAGAGACTAGACTCACCCACTCTACTGTACTCACAGCCTCTCAATAGTCACGATATTCCAAATTAGTACACTATATTTTGTCTACTTCTGTCCTATTTTGAATGAGATTAACCAAATCCAGAGCTTAAGCTGGGAAAGGGTTTTGCTGATTTTACTTAATGAAGTCAACATCTAGCTTCTTTCAACTCATTTGATGCACCGGGCTCAGTAGCTCAAGCCTGTAATCCCAACACTTTGGGAGGTCAAGGCGAGAGGATTGCCTGAGCCCAGGGGTTTCAGACCAGCCTGGGCAACTTGGCGGAATCTCAGCTCTACAATAAATTTAAAAAATTAGGGCAACACCCTCGGGTCCCCTCCCACTGTGAGAGCTTTTCTGTACTCTCAATAAATCCTGCTTTCAAAAAAAAAAAATTAACCGGGCATGGTGGCATGCGCCTGTAGTTTCAGCTACTTGGAAGGCTGAAGTGGAAGGATCACTTGAACCCAGCAGGTCGAGGCTGTGATGGATGTGAGTATACCACTGCACTCCAGTCTGGGTGACACAGTGAGATTCCAACTCCAAAAAAAAAACCAAAACAAAAAAACAACTCATTTGTTGAATGAATAAACAAAAGATATTTTTTGGTCTGCTTTCAGCTGTGACAAGCAGCATTGAAGAGGTGAAGCCAGGGGTAGGGTCAGCCAGTTATCAGCGTCAAATCAAGAGGAAATGCTCTGGAGGTGAGGCCTGCTTTTCTTGGTAAGTGGTTCAGGTTTCTGATTACATTCTAGCCTTTGAAAAATGCCTTCCCTGAAACGTTCTCATAACCTGATGCACAGACTTCTCAGAGCCCTCAGCCTTCCTCGATCTGTCCTTCTGATCAACAAGAGGTGGCAGGATGAGCTCTGTTTCTCTTTGGTAACGTCAAGCTTTGCAAAACTGAGCTCCGTTAATGGGCGCTTATTTGAAGCACATTCATTGATGGTCCCTCAGGTAATAAAAATCTTTATGGCCTCCAGATACTTTATTTTCACTTACTCTTCAAAAATAACAATAAAAGAGTAACTTCCCAGCAGGATTTATTAGAGCTGAAACAAACTTTGCAAAGTTTGTATCTAGGTAACATTATACAATATATGGATGCCAGAAGCTCATATTCAGATAGTTCACTCTCAGTTAATGGTATTAATTAATATACCTGTTAATACTCCTGTTTTATTATTTTATCAAGATTTCCAGAATCTAAGAAAATATCTTAACTAGAATGTTTTTTTTTAAAGAATCATATTTTTTATTATTTTATTATTTTTTTATTTTTTTTGAGTTGGAGTCTCACTCTCTAGCCCAGACTGGAGTGCAGTGGCCGCTCCCGGCCACCGCAGCCTCGACCTGCTGGGCTCTAGCGATCCTTTCGCCTCAGCCTTCCAAGTAGCCGGAACTACAGGCATGCGCTACCATGCCAGGCTGGTTTTTTGATTTATTGTAGAGATGCGGTCTCGCTGCCCAGGCGAGTCTCGAACCCGTGGGCTCAGACAATCCACTCACCTCAGCCTCCCAAAGGCACGGGATTATAGGCTGAGCCACTGAGCCCGGCTAGAATGTTAAAAGTGAGTAAAATTAACCGTGCTTGTTGAATGCTATCAACTAAGATGTATTTTTCTTAAATGTTTTCTTTAAACTGGCATGGTGGCTTACACCTGAAATCCCATCACTTTGGGAGGTGGAGGCAGAGGTGAGAGGATTGCCTGAGCCCAGGGGTTGGAGACCAGTCTGGACAACTTGGTTAGAGCTCGATTGTACAAGAAATAAAAAAATTAGCTAGGTATGGTGGCGTGCACCTGAGGTCCCAGCTACTTGGAAGTTAGCTGAGTTGGAAGGATCGCCTGAGACCAGCAGGTTGAGGCTGTGATAGCCGTGAGCATGCCACTGCACTCCAGCCTAGATGGCAGAGTGAGATTTTGACTCAAAATAAATAAATAATGCTTTCTTTCTTCTAATGTGGAAAGCTCAAAAAGAGAGTCCTCCAGGGGTTTATTATTTTTCTTGGGAGTCTTTTCTTTTCTTTTTTTTTTTTTTCAGTTGGAGTCTCACTCTGTCTCCCAGACTGGAGTGTAGTGGCCGCTCTGGCCACCGCAGCCTTGACCTTTGACCTGCTGGGCTCCGGCCATCCTTCCGCCTCAGTCTTCCAAGTAGCTGGAACTACAGGAGTGCACTACCACGCCCAGCTCTTTTTACAATTTATTTATTGTAGAGATGAGGTCTGGCCAAGTTGCCCAGGCGGGTCTCGAACCCTTGGGCTCAGGCAATCCACTCACCTCAGCCTCCCAAGGCACAGGATTACAGGCTGAGCCACCGAGCCCGGCTGGGGAGTCTTTGCAAACAAATTCTTCGTTGGTAAATATCATCTCACTTTCTAAACTAAGATAAAAAATACATACTGAAGTCTCAGAAAGAACACATCATGGGCTTGCTTCTGATGGACAAACAGGGAAATAAATAAAAAACTAAAGAACCATTTTAAGAATTTGGTTCATATTTAATCTGACAAAACTATAAAAATATTAAGATGTTTAAAAATATTTAAGAGTAAAAGAATAAGTCACAATCTTAAGTAAAATTAGAACAAATCACACAATTTAACTTTGGTAAATGTTGCAGTTTGAAATAGCAAAATTTTACTAAACCACCTCCTCTATCTGCAAACTGTCGTGAACAAATTGGCCTTTTTTTTTTTTGCGTCGGAGCCTCTATCTGTCGTCCAGGCTGGAGTGCAGTGGCATGCTCACAGTCACGGCAGCCTCTACCTGCTGGGCTTAGGTGATCCTTCTGCCTCAGCCTTCCAAGTAGCTGGACCTACAGGCATGTGTCACCACGCCCAACTAATTTTTTGATTTATTGTAGAGATGAGGTCTTGCTGGCCTCGAACCCGTGGACTCAGGTAATCCTCTCACCTTAGCCTCCCAAAGTGCTGGGATTATAGATATGAATCACTACACCCGGCCACAAATTGGCCTTCTAAGAGTTATTACTCACAATGCAAAATTCTTCAAAGAAAGTGGTAGTGCCCTAAAGGAGCCCAGATATCAAAAGGAGATCTCACAGCAATAGAGGCATTGATCTGAAAGAAAGTCTTCACATTCCAAGGCCAACTACCAAGTGCCCACCCAGGAAGAGGCAAGCTCTTCCTGCATTAATAACCACATACCAGCCAGCGGACATTCACACCCCTGCCTAGAAAAAGCTTGGTCTGTAGATTTTTAGCCAGAAAGGAGACCATGATGTTTACTTACATGTAAAATGGCTTGAGGAAAATCATTGTATCAATATTTTTGTGAATAGCACACCACTGGTTTATGTGACAAAGTGCTACTATCATCCAGCTGGGATTTTGTTTTTTCATTTATTAAGACAAAACAAAACAAAACAAAACAAAACTAGCACAAATTTATCTTGAAATCCAAAAATATAATATAGCCATGGGAGTGACATCCCATCATTTCTGCCCCATTCTAATGATTAGAAGCAATAACTGGGCACCGGTGGCTCAAGCCTGTAATCCCAGCACTTTGGAAGACCGAGGTTAGAGGATTGCCTGAGCCCAGGGGTTCAAGACCAGCCTGGGCAACTTGGCAAGACCTCGTCTCTACAATAAATCAAAAAAATTAGCCAGGCGTGGTAGCACACGCCTGTAGTTCCAGCTACTTGTAAGGCTGAGGCGGAAGGATTGCCTGAGCCAGGCAGGTGGAGGCTGCAGTGGCCGTGAGCGTGCCACTGCACTCCAGCCTGGGTGACAGAATGAGACTCCAATTCAAAAAGAAAAAAAAAACAAACCAGAAGCAATAAAAGTTCCACCCACATTGACAGGGGTTTATCTAACAGGCCTCCTCACTAAGCTGCTTATACCTTCATAGAGAAGATGCTCTATAAATGTTTGGTGAGTGAACCATGTCGAGATTCTAGTCCTAGCCTTGCCTTTAACTGTCTCCATGTGACCTTGGATACATCCTCCTATGCCTCAATTTTTTTTTTTTTGCTAATTTATTCATTTTTTGAGACAGAGTTTCACTGTGTTGCCTAGGCTGGAGTGCAGTGGAGTGATCCTGGTTACTACAGTCTCAACTTTCTGGGCTCAAGTGATTCTCCTGCCTCGGCTTCCCAAGTAACCAGGACTACAGGTGCACACCAGCACACTTGGCTAATTTAAAAAATTTTTAAAACATGTTGTAGAGATGTAGTCTCACTATATTACCCAGGCTGGTCTCAAACTCAAGTGATCTTCCGGCCTCAGTCTCCCAAAAATGTTGAGGTTACTGGTGTGAGCCATTGAACCTGCTGTGCTTTTTTTCTAGTGTGTAAATGAAGAAGCCTCCAAGATTTCCCTGCTTCCACTTTACCCCCCTTCAGTCTATTCTCCACATAACACCCAGAGGGACCCTTTAATACTTAGGTCACTTAGGTGTCACTCCTCTGCTCCCTCTATTGGCCACTGGCTCCCTATCTCACCGGAGTCAAAGCCTAAGGCCATCCAAAGGCTGTGCCTGGTCCATGCCTCAGAAACCATTTCCTCCTCAACTCTGTTTCCACACCTGCCTCCTTGTCATTTCTCCATCCCCTTAGACATGATCCTGCACTATGACCCTTGCACTGGCTCTCTTCCATCTGCCTAGAACACTCTTCCCACTCACAAGGTTTACCTCTTGTAAGACTTAGTTCATGGCCATTGCTTTACTAAACTGGTGTGGCCATGTGCTCTTTGAACTGTGGCTACTGCCATGTTTCCTAAACTCTGGCCCCCTCTCCTACCTTGGAGAGGTGAATCCCCCCCCTTTCTAAATAAACTATATTTTCTAATCTTAAAAAAAAAGGCTAGCCGGGCTCGGTGGCTCAGTCTGTAATCCTGAGCCTTTGGGATGCTGAGGTGAATGGACTGCCTGAGCCTGCAGGTTCGAGACCCGCCTGGCAGGCGAGACCTCATCTCTACAATAAATCAAACAATCAGCTGGGCGTGGTAGCGCATGCCTGTAATTCCAGTTACTCAGAAGGCTGAGGCGGAAGGATTGCCGGAGCCCAGCAGGTCAAGGCTGCGGTGGCCGGGAGTGGCCACTGCACTCCAGTCTGGGCGACCGAGTGAGACTCCAACTTCCAACTCAAAAAAGAAAAAAAGACTAAGTTCATGTAACGTCCTTAAAGAGGTCTACCCTGAACTTTCCTTTCCCCTAGGCAACTTTATTTGTTTCAATAGTTCTTATCCCTTTCCAAAACACGATATAATTTTCTAATATAGTATACTTGTTGTTTATTATTATCTCTGTCTGCTAAAAATGTAAGCCCACGAAATCAGTTTTTGTAGTCAGTTTTGACCATAGATAGATATAAAACCCCTAAAACAGTTGCTGGCACATAATAGGTGCTCAATATACTGTTGAATGAATGGGTAAATAACATGACTTATTTTCTTTCAGATAACCAGTATCCCCCAGGGCCTGGCCCTGGCTGGTGTTGAACACACTTTCTGAATCTCTCTGTTCTCTACTCCCCAGCAAGTCTCTCCTTCCCCATTGCTCTTCTTGAGTAACACAGCCAACCCCAAGGAACATCCCCTCCATACAAAATGGTGTGACTTTTCTCTCATGATGTGTAAAACTGGATCTTGACTGAATTAAGATTTCTCCCATGCTGAAGTTTCTAAATTCACAAATGAGGAGTGATAGCTCCTGATTCCTTCTTCTCTCACAAGGTAGGTTTTTTTGAGTAGGAGGGAGAGCAAGCATGGTGCTCTAGAAAGATTATGAACTGAGAGTTAGATTCTGGGCCCAATTCTGCCAGTAAACCAGGCTAGCAGATACTTTTAGTAAGTGGCTTAATCTTCACATCAAAATTACAGGATTTAATATCACTATCTCATTAACAAAGAGATTGAGGCCTAGAAAGAATAAGCCATTTGCCTAAGGTTCCATTGCAGTACATGATGTGAAAGAATGAGGTTTCAGACTTGGATCTGCCTGTTTGCTATCTTTATTTCTGGGGTTTTTTTTTTTGAGTTGGAGTCTCACTCTGTCGCCCAGACTGGAGTGCAATGGCTGCTCCCGGCCACCGCAGCCTTAACCTGCTGGGCTCTGGCGATCCTTCCGCCTCAGCCTTCCAAGTAGCTGGAACTACAGGCACGTGCTACCACGCCCGGCTAGTTTTTTGATTTATTGTAGAGATGAGGGCTTGCCAAGTTGCCCAGGCGGGTTCTGAACCCGCGGGCTCAGGCAATCCCCTCACCTTGGCCTCCCAAAGTGCTGGGATTACAGGCTGAGCCATTGAGCCCGGCCTGTTTGCTATCTTTAAATCACATAAGTCACCTCAGGTCTCTTTTTTCTTTTCTTTTTTAATCTGCAAAATGAGAGGAATAGATGGGAACAGGCAGTATGTAAGCTTCTCTTAAACTATAAGTTCTGAGTTTAAAAGAACCATGTAAACCAAAAGCATAAATCTTAGTTGCTTTATATGAATTCATCTTGTTTCTTCTAGTGAATTCTAAACTCCTTAATAACGCATATGAAAGCATTTAATGAGCAAAAAAAAAAAAAATGCTTTGGCAATTTGGTCACTACTGTTAATATGGCAGATATGCAACAAACTTTATTTGAGAGATCGATTAAAATTTTCTATTTCAGGACTTGGCCCACTTTGGAGAAGGAATAAGCCTGTTTGATGCCAGCCTGATGAAACTGGTCAGCACGAAGTTCCATTAGCTCATTATTTATTTATTTATTATTTAGAGGTAGGGTCTTGCTTTGTCGCCTGGGCTAGAGTGCAGTGGCACAATCATAGCTCAAGGCAACTTGGACTCCTGGCCTCAGCCTTCTGAGTAGCTGGGACTACAGGCACATTCCACTACACCTGACCAATGTATTTGTAATTTTATTTTAAAAGTTTCAAACTAAGTTTATATGAGAAAGAAGGGAGAAAGAAGCAGAGATATGCCAGAGTTGGCATAGGCAAAAGAAAATGCTTATTTTTATTTTTTAGGAGGCAAAGGTCTCACAGTGTTACCCAGGCTGGTCTTGAACTCCTGGCCTCAAGCAATTCTGTCTCAACCTCTCTAGCTGCTGAAATTACGGGCATTAAGTCACCATGCCTGACTCTATTAGCATATTTTTACAACTAGGGAAAGGGCAAAATGGTTTACCTGGCCAAGAATTTTGCTAGCCCCTGGTCTTTTGTTTCAGTCAAACTTCCAAGCATTTCCTGGTGAGAAGCTACTCCGTGTTAGAGGCTACCTCAACCTTCCCCCACTCCTCTGCTTCCACATCGTTCAGAGATTTGGGCCTGGGACTGGCTCATTCTTTTGTCCTTTGGTATTTCCTGTGACTGAAGGTGGGAAATACCTGCTCCAGCCTTGTTCCACTAGTGGTGCTCAGAGGAACCAACCCTGGGCAACTGATAACCAAATAGGGTGCAGACACAAACTTAGGTCCATGTGGCTTGACTCAGAGAGACAATAGTTTTCAGAAAGGTTTGGTGCCTTCTTCCTAAAACTGCACTAAAAAGGTCACATGAAGTGGTCATTTTATTCAGAAATAATCCTTCAGATTTTTTAGGTGTCCAATTCACTGTCATTAAAAAAAAATCTTCTATTCTAGAAATTGCAATGGAAATCAGAACTTATTGCCTTCCTGCCTAGAAAAAAATCATTGTTATGAGTGAGTAGAAACTGGAGATGAAATATATTTAAAATTTCCCTCTGGTGCCTTTAATTAGTCTGTCATATGCTCCTGCACAAGGGTGCCCTATTTCTTTTCTTTTTTTTTTTTTTTTTTGAGTTGGAGTCTCACTCTGTCACCCAGACTGGAGTGCAGTGGCCGCTCCCGGCCACCGCAGCCTTGACTTGCTGGGCTCCGGCGATCCTTCCACCTCAGCCTTCCAAGTAGCCGAGAATTACAGGCATGCGTTACCATGCCCGGCTGTTTTTAATTTATTGTAGAGATGAGGTCTTGCTGCCCAAGCGGGTCTCGAACCCGCGGGCTCAGGCAATCCACTCACCTCAGCCTCCCAAAGGCGCGGGATTATAGGCTGAGCCACTGAGCCCGGCTGGGTGCCCTATTTCCATCCATTCCCTCTTCTGTTTTTTCCCTTTGTTCTGCTGACTTACCTGTCCCTGTGCAGTAAAAGCAGTAAAGAGTACTTCTATTTCCTAATTTTATGTTCTACCCTAGTGTCCAGTGGAGACCCACTCATTTTTGCTCAGATCCTCAGATGATCAGCAGCAGTATTCTAAGGAATTATTTAGGGACAGGTTGTATCACCTAAGACTGTACCTAAAAGAGCCAGGTTGGCCTGGATCTCTTATTTCTCATAACTTCTGGCGATCTCTTATTTCTAAGTAACCTTGACACGTTGCTCAGTATATCTGTTTCTAAAACTTCTGTTAAATTGGTGGGAATGGAAAGAGGAAGGATTCAGAGGGAGGAATAAACACTGAAACCCTGTTCCATCTCTTTTACAAGTTTACCGTGTAGACGGTAACAGATGTGAAAGTGCTTTGGTGGCTGAATGCATTGTACAAATAAAAGCTTTGGGTGTCGTATCTGAATTAACTCTGGGCTTTGGAGCAGAGAGCTAGGATACCTGCATCTACTTGATTCTATTCGAAATTGTCTTTTTCCAATGCATAGATTTCCTCAGCTTCCTTAATTTGTCTGTCTAGCCAGTTCACATAAACTGCAAAGTCTAGCTTTACCTTTGGGAGAAGTTCCACCGAGGCTAACTCTTTTTTTAAATCTCAAATTTGAGAAAGCATATAACAAAAATCTTTATGGAGTACAAGTTAGCAACATTCCATATGAGTATACCTTTAGACCCAACAATTTCACTTCTGGGGAGGTATCCCCCAGATATATTTTGCCTGGGAAGAATAACTTTTGTACAAAATTATTCATTACACCATTTAAAAAATAGTAATTCCTAACAGTTGGAAACAATCTAAGTGTTCATTAATTGCTTAAATAAATTATGGTACACCTATATAATATAACCCAAAGAATGAGGAACCTCTCTATGTGCCAATAAGAAAAAATATCCAAGGGATCTAGTAAAGTGAAAAATCAAGGTGCTTTCATTTGTATACAAAAGGCAAAAAAAAAAAAGAATAATATGTATTCATTTTTATACTCATAAAAATACTCTAAAGGCACACAAGAAACAGATAACAAGATAAGCTGGATCTCTAGAGGACAGAGGTAGGTGGGTTACTTTCTTTTTGTATCCTTTTGTACTTTCCAATTTTGGAATATGTAAATTTATTTACTGCATAAATAAAATAACAAAATAAATAAGCCCCCCCCCAAAAGCCCACAACTAAAAAAAAAAAAAAAAAGAAAATCTTACTAGTAGCTTGTACTTATGGAGAGGAAAGTCACTAATTGTGCTCAGAAATATAGTGAGTGGACAACTTTCTGACCAAACAGCCCTCTTTTACTGGAGAAAGGCAGTAAATCTGAAAAAAACTTTGAACTCACTCATTATAGGTTCATGGCTGTTTCAACCAATTAGCCCTTGGAGTTACAAGTATGCCAAAACTGAAAATTCACATTGTAGACTGCTTGGCAAAGGTGATGAGCTCCTTCACCATCTATCATCTTATATAAAGCATTGCAGTGCCAGAACTTACAAAGCCCTGAAAAGTTTACTGAATCTCTGATTTGCTTACACAACTACTTCATTTGCTTTAAAAAAAAGAAAAGAAAAGAAAATCTAAGAAAACAAAAATAAATAAAGACAACTTTTGTCATAGGCAGTCTCTTAATAGATTCATAATTTCCTTCTTGACGTCTTTCCCTTTACCTTCAACAATAAGCTGAAGACACTAGCAAGCTTCCAGTCTATTTATTTATTGTCATATTTGCTTTAAAGACAGAATTTCAAGCGATGCAATGTGTCTAAAAGCAGAGACCATCTTTGCAGGGTGAAAAGGACAGCAACTGTCCACCCCTACTCTCATTAGTAATAAATGGGCCTCATCATACAAAGTTCTGTCTAAAAAGTATCTCACGGTCAGGTGCAGTGGCTTACACCTGTAATTAGCATTTTGGGAGGCTGAGGCAGGAGGACTGCTTGAGTCCAGGAGTTCAAAACCAGCTTGGATGATATAGCGAGACCCTCAATTCTTAAAAAAAAAAAAAGCCTCTCACTAACAACCCACTGTCTTCTCTGGGAAGTAGCAGCAGTTTGTGACCTGGAATCATTATTGGAGTACTAGAGAAGTCTCTTTGAAGACAAGAAGAATGGAGTTGCCGTCTCTGGAGACAGGAACTCAGTCTTGAAATTCAAAACTTGATTGTACCTTTCAATTCACTGCTCCTAAATTTACCTTCAAATCTTTGATATGATATACGGAGGGAAAAATTCACCCAGGGTATATCTTCCTTTATCTAAGCGAGGCTTTTATCCTCTTTTTGGCTTCAAAACCTCTCGAGTACATCTCCTGATTGTGATATGTGAATATTTTTGGCCTAGGAAACCAGCTCTAAGTAATTTTGATAGCACTGAAGCTTTTACATAAAACTTGATCATTTTTATAGTCAGTGAATATAATGGCTAAACGTTGTGCCCTGAAGGGCTCTGTGTATTTTCTCATCTCATGGCAATGATACAGTTCACCTAGTCCCCAGACCAAATACTTGATGAATGATAGTATTCCATAAATATCAAGTACTCTAACACCTGAAATGCTCAACTTGGAAAAGGTAGTGCTGAAACTCTGGCCGTGCCTCCTCCAAACAGGGTAGGTTTTTCACAAGCTTGCTAGTTTTGTAGCAGAAACAAAGGCTCACAATTTTCTACCTCTAATTTATGAGAGGCTGAGCACAGAAGGGGACCCCTCCTCCACTTGGGTCCTCAAACACTGGTTAGGAAACACTGGTCATCAGACCCAGAGCCAGGGGCTTGGCGGCCCTCAAGAAGTCAAGGGGAGAGAAGGCGGCTGCTGCTCATTAGATTGGAGAGACTGACCAGAATGGGTTGGGAAACCATTGGTCCAGGAGAAAGGTCCTAGCAGTGGTACAGTGTCATGGGCTAGAAATAAACAAACACAAACAAACAAAAAACCCCCTCATTCCTTATTCCGTATATTCTGGTACTTTACAGGAAGGCACACTAGACTTAAAATTATGAAATTTGGGAGTTGGAAGCAGACATTAGTCCAAACTTACTTTGTTGATGAGGAAATAAGAGGCCCAGAGATTTGTCTTAAATCATAAAGCAAGTTAGGTGATGGCAGAGTTGGGCCTATAACCAGGACCTTTAGACTCTCAATGCTTTCTCAGCTGCATCCCAGATATTTGCAGATAAAAATCAGGAGGATGGACAGGGAGTGGTGGGCTGTAGTCCCAGCTACTTAGGAGGCTGAGGCGGGAGGACTGCTTGAGCCCAGGAGTTCGAGGCTACAGTGAGCTATGATTGCGCCACTGCATTCCAGCCTGGGTGACAAAGTGAAACCCACGTTTCTAAAAAGAAAAGAAGGAGGATGGACTGACCAGGTACTTACATGTCACGTAAAGTGCTTCATATACTATAACATCACAAAAATGAAAGGTATTATTATTATTGCTGTTCAATATCCTGAACACATCTACTTATTTATCTACTTGAAAAAGAAATTTGTAATTGTCTTAGTTTTCTCAATATCTGAATTCACTGGAAGAAAAACAGAGCAACTGGGCATGGTGACTCACACCTGTGTTCCTAGCACTTTGGGAGGCTGAGGAGAGAGAATTGCTTGAGTCCAGGAGTTTGAGACCAGCCTGGGCAGCACGGTGAGACCTCATCCCTAAAAAAAATAATCTTAGAACAAATTAAGACTTCTATCTCGGAGGGGGGTAAGGGTACCTCAAACCAAAAGTGGGAACCAAAGGTAGGCCCAAACTTTACCTGTATGATGACCATTCGTGTACCTAATCTTGAATTGTACCCCACATCTTTAAAAAAAAAATAAATTTTAAAAAGAGACGTCTATCTCTGCTTCAGAATGACCTTTCCCACCTCTCTTGCAAACCAGCTGCGTTTCTCTCAAGGTTGCAGCACCCCTCGTCTTGCCAGCCCCCCACTCTGATGGGAGTGGCAGTTAGTAGGCAGTAGTCAGCACAGAGCTGAAGACAAGAAGAAACCAGGGAGGTGGTGAACACTCAGACTGGCCCCAAATGGTATGAACAAAAAACCCCCACAAACTATGGAGTGTATCACGACATTTATTAAAAACATTTCTTAGCAACTCCCTGTTTTCCTGAGAGAGGTGTCTACTGCCAGGCGCTCCCTCCCTGGAGCAGTCTGTGCTGTGATAACAGCTGCCCGGGGAGATTACTTTCTGGTTCTGCTCAGGAGGCCAGGTAGGCAAGGGACAGATAATGACAGTATCACTTACTCCGAGGCTTTCATTTCTGCCTCTCAAAGCTCTTTACAACTATTAAATCTCTTGCTACAACTTTCTTCTCTAGCTAAGGAAATAGAAGCCACTTCTCCTAAACCTAAACTAGGTGAATATCTTTTCCCAGCCCTCCTCTCTACTGCCCTCAGATTCCTGAGTTCTCTGGCAGTTCTCTGGCAGATGCACAGCATCCAATCAGTGTATACTATAGCTCGATACCACATCAGAAATGGAAATAAAAGATGAGGGCCTTGCAGTTTCTCTTTTTCGTTTTTAGAGTTGGGGGTCGTACTCTGTCCTCCAGGATGCAGTGCAAGGCACCATCATAGCTCTCTATAACCTCAAACTCCTGGGCTCAAGCGATCTTCCTGCCTCAGCCTCCAGAAGTATTAGGATTACAGGTGTAAGCCACCAGGCCCGGCTGGGCTTACAGTTTCTGTGGACCCTTAACCTGCCAAGCATTTAAGGAAATCATTTATGGTGACATGGCTGGCACATGGCAGAACTGGGTTATAAAGCTTAGCAGAGAGTTTTTATGATTATTCTGTCATACACGTGAAGAAATAGAGGCTCAGTTCCAGAAGTGGGACATACACCTAGGGTGTCTGACTACAGAACCCATTGCTCTGATCTCTACTATAGCATACTGGACTTATACTCTCACAGTACTGGACTACACTCCCTGCAGTGCTTTTTAAGAAGAGGGGAGAGAACTGGAATCCAAGTGGGCTGTGGGTACAGGTGTCAGGTAATTACCATCACCAGCCCTGACAATTTTTCTGTATTTCTGCTTCCTGGGGGAGAAGATGAAACAGAGAGAAATCAGACTACAGTCCTAATACCCATTCTGGTGTTGCTCCTCTAGTTAAGATACTGCAAATCCACAGCTTCCTTCCCTCCCTGTCTTCTGCCCCCAAGCCACTGTTGAGTGATAGCACAGCTGAGCTCTGATAACACCAGGAGGGGCTTGCCTCAGAGTCACTCTCCCCGACCGACCCCCTTCCAGAGGTTCTTCTCTGGCTTTTTTCCATGAAGTGTTGAAGAAACCATGACTCTGAACCTGGAAATTTGTCCACCATTCTTTGGATTCCTGTTGTTCAACCTGTGTGGAGATGCCCCATTGTCAGGGGCTCAGTACGTTGAGATAGTGTCAGCATGGGTGCCTGACCAAGCCTGCTCTGCTGACTCAAGTAGTTGGCTAGTATGGTCCCTCTACCAGGTGGTTCAACCCAGCAGCTGATAGTAAACCACACAGCAAACCACCTGCTTGGTTGAACTGATTCAGCTGCATATTGCATATATGCCCCAGGCACAGAACACCGCTATGGCATTTCTGAAAGACTACTGCTTTCAGGCATGAAGGAGAGGGCCCTAGAGTTATAAAAACTGTTCTGAAAATAGATTTACTTACAGAGTAGCTTATGCAGTAGGAGAATCTGATTCACGAATCATTTTTTCACTTAAAATCCACAGACAGTACTGTCCTCGTTCCCTCTGGAGATCGTAGCAATACCTTTCAAACCCTTATTTGCAGCAAGCCCGCTTTCATGGTCTACCTACCTCAGTATCCAAACTGAGCCACCAGGTTCAAACTGAACTTATCATCCTCATGCACACCACATCTCAACCCTCCTAATCTTGCTCCTGTATTCTACCTCCACCGGTGGCACCACCAGCCACTCAGTAACCTAAGCCAGAAACTGGGTCATCAGTCTACAGTCTACCTTCTCTCATTAAATCAATTGCCAAGTCTCACCAGTGATCTTTCAGTCCAATCTCACCTTCCCATCTCTCTGTGGCTACTTCAGTGCAGATGTCTAGCTAATTAATGTAATAAAACTAGAATGGGTATTTCCTGAAGCCAGGACCCAAGACCTAGAACAGTATGACAGATAAGAGCGTGAATCTGGATCCAGATTGGTGGATTTGACTCCCACTAAGGATGCATCAACTGTGAGATTAGGTCATTAGATCTGAGTCAAAATTTCCTCTTCTGTACAATGAGAGTAATAAAAATGCCTCCCTTCCTGGGCTGTTGTGAGAATTAAATAAAGTAAACATACCTAAACACAACAGTGCTTGGCATCTATTGTGAGTGTTAGCTATTACTGTCATCAATATATATTATAACGGTAATGACGATGATGAAACCGAGGCTCAGGTCAGTTAAACGTCTTTTTTCTGGACACATGGCTATTAAGTAATAAAGCTGGCATGTGAATCCAGGTCTATCATTCATCAAAAGCTGCACTTTTAATTTTTTTTTAAATACGGCACATCCAGGATTCCCAATGCATCTGTTACTTAAGAAATGGAACCTCTGAAGTACCAACACAGAAAGATGCCATATACTACAGAACAGTATGTATAGTACTAGATCATCTTAAAAAATGTTTAGGGGCACCACTTATCTACCTAATCCTGAATTGTGCGCCACATCTTTAAAATAAAATAAAATAAAATGCTTAGGGTTAATTACAAACCTCCCTAGTACCACTTCTGATCCTTGTATGTTCCTTTCTTTTCTTATTTTTTTAATCCACATCTCCTACTAAATTGCCTGAGAACAAGAAATTTCCATTGCATAGCATAGGGCAAGACAGACAACATCCAATATTTGTTAAATTGATAAAAAGCATTGAATTTTTTTTTTTTTTGAGTTGGAGTCTCACTCTGTCTCCCAGACTTGAGTGCAGTGGCCACTCCTGGTGACTGTAGCCTCGACCTGCTGGGCTCCGGCGATCCTTCCGCCTCAGCCTTCCAAGTAGCTGGAACTACAGGTGCGCGCTA
>NW_007246068.1:177929-216169 GCF_000164805.1 Carlito syrichta
TCTCGCCAAGTTGCCCAGGCGGGTCTCGAACCCATGGGCTCAGGCAATCCACTCACCTCAACCTCTCAAAGCATGGGATTACAGTCTGAGCCACCGAGCCCGGCTTGAATTTTTTTAAGTAAATGATTTAACTTATTTATTTAGTAGATAATAGAGAACAGCAGATAATGTATGAGAAAAACAACAACAACAACAACAACAAACCATTAAAACCATACAAAACCATACTCAGGCTGGGCATGGTGGCTCATGCCTGGGATTCCAGCACTTTGGGAGGCAAAGGCAGGAGAATCGCTTGAGGCCAGGAGTTCAAGACCTGCCTGGGCAACACAGTGAGACCTCATCTCTGTAAGAACTACAAAAATTAGCTGGGCATGGTGGCATGTACCAGTAGTCTCAGTTGCTCTGGAGGCTGAGGGGGAAGGATTGCATGAGAGGTTGAAGCTGCAGTGAGCCATAATTGTGCCACTGCAATCCAGGGGTGACAGAGCAAGACCCTGACTTAAAAAAAAAAAAATTCAGAGGAATTCCTCATTCCTCGACCCTCAGCTCCTATCCCAAGAGGCAGCCATGGTGATCAGTTTTTTGTTTCTTATATATTTTTCTAGAGATATAGAATTGTACTGAATTTTAGTGCAATTTAGAAATGCTTTATAAAAATGTAATCAGGATTTTTTTTTCCCTGAGAAGTCAGTGATTTCTCTCAAACCTATGTAAAGGAGAACTCACACGTAAACTGTGTGCATGAGGGCATTTGTGAATTCCTTCAGGTAAAAAAAAAACCACCATCCAATTCTGTGCAATTCTATTTACAAATGTCCACCCCTTGCAGCTCATCTTCTGGTCCATTTGTTTATAATTGTTTGCACTGAGATTTTATTTTTATTATGCGATTCATTTCCCAGATATGGAGAGGGCAGCATTTTGTGACTTGAACATGACAAAGGACTTTCCCTTTCTTTCCACGAGATGTCTGAGGTCATTCCAACACAACTTACCATAGTTTGAAATAAGAAAGTGCTTTCTGGAGGAAAAAAGACAATAACCACTATTCTCAGGGTGGTTTTGTCAGAAAGATGTCTCCTCAACAGCTCTGCAAGACCATTACCTAATGCTTTCGTGATGCACTGTCTTAAAGGAACTGGGGGCTTGGCACTGTGTTCTCTCAGGTTGCTAACCTGCCCTTGTTATGTGAACTTTTGTTGTGGCATGGCGCATTCACACTTTGATGCTTAGAAATGATAGAAGATGACATAAAATTGCACAAGTGGTTCTACACTTATGCTTTTATAGGAATTGATATCAAAATATTTATAATTCTGCTTTACATATTCAGAATATATGAACTTACATGTCTCTACCTTTCCTCTGTAATATTTTTCTAGTTTCCATTCCTACACATTAAATGCACATATATTTTATTTCAAAAAGGCAATACAGATTGAACAAAAATTCACCTCAGTACATAGGTTTTTCCCTGTGGTGTGTGTGTGTGTTTAATTAAAAGCGATCTAAATCGAATAATTTGAAAACTAGGTAATAGCTATAGTTCTTCTCATCTTATCTTTGGGGAAAATGACTATATCCGTCTTCCTTACCAGCATCTTTCTTGTTTTTTCCTATGCTGCAGCAAATAAATTAAAAGTTAATGTGTCCAGACACATTGACAAGCTAAATGGAGCCTTTATTTCCACCGGGCCCTTGACGGAAGATATAGATACTGAAGGGTTCTTCCTTCTCTCCTAAATCTGTTTGCTACTGAGTTGTCTATTTGCTATTCCAAGTCTTTGGTATAGACTCAGTGGTCTCTCTGACTATCAATGAGTTCTTTTTATGTGTTTCTTTGTTAGTGCCTTCTTGCAGCTTCTACCTCCTCAGTTTCCATCAGTAAAGCCAACCATGAGGGCATCCAGCCAACTTATCTACCCTAGCTCAGCCAACTCATTGCAGTTCTCATAAACCTTAGGAAAAGGTTTCACTGGGTGAGGAAGTGATCTCAAAGCAAGCTCCTAAAGAAAATGAGCTCTTAAGTCCTGGCATTACTTCCTTTTATTAGAGATGCTATTTCTTTGTACTAATTATCACTTAGGGACTTCCTTCTCCACCAACCTGCATTCCATGTTCAGGTTTTATTACTTTCCATTCCTCTACTATTTAAGGGAAACATTTTTGTCTTAGAAATTAAACTCTTCTGGCCAGGCTCGGTGGCTCAGCCTGTAATCCCAGCACTTTGGGAGGCTGAGGCAAGAGGACTGCCTGAGCCCGTGGGTTCAAGACCCGCCCGGGCAACTTGGCGAGACCTCGGCTATACAATAAATCAAAAACTAGCCGGGCGTGGTAGCACGCGCCTGTAGTTCCAGCTACTTGGAAGGCTGAGGTGGAGGGATTGACTGAGCCCAGCAGGTTGAGGCTGCGATGGCTGGGAGTGTGCCACTGCACTCCAGTCTGGGCGACAGAGTGAGACTCCAACTCAAAAAAAGAAAAAAGAAATTAAACTCTTCTGGTGTTTAGAACACTATTTTGAATAAGTGTTTCTACATCTTTTTCAAACATACTCCAGTAATACTGAACTCTATTTATTATATGTATTGGATTGTAAAATAAATGAGTGTTCGTTAAATGAAAGAGAGGGATGTAGCTTAATCATTTGTAGAATTGTGAGTTTTCTGTCGAGTTTAACTGGGTAAATCATATAGTAAAATGATAACGCTGTAGGAATATATCTAGCACTGCCAACTAATTGGCCTCTACCAACTCATGGGAGTATTTCTCTTCCTGATCTCTCACAAGATGTCAACTAATCACCTATAAAGTAACTGGAATATTACTATACACGTGTTTGCTATTATTATTATGCAGCTAATGCTTGGCTTGACAATAACTGATTCAGAGCAAAAAATGAGGCAAACATATTGCATTTTGCATTGAATTTGAGGATAATTATGTACTGAAATACTTCTTTCAGGAATATATTCAAACTTGGGAATCTACTATAGAAAGCCAGTACTTCTCTGGGTCATTCAGGACATGTTGTCTTTGAATATCTCTAAAGTTAATTGAACAATCAATCATTAATCACTAACAATTACTAAAAAGAGCCAAAGATGTTAAATGGGATATATCTAAATGCTTGTCCTGGGCATGGTGGCTCACACTTGTAATCCCAGCACTTTGGGAAGCTGAGACGGGAGAATAGCTTGAGACCAGGAGATCAAGACAAGCCTGGACAACACAATGAGACCTTGTCTCTACAAAAAAAAAAAAAAAAAAAAAATTAGCCAGACGTGATGTGTGCACCTGTAGTTCCAGCTACTCAGGAGCCTGAGGCAGAAGGATCACCTGAGCCCAGCAGTTGGAGGTTGCTGTGAACCGTGATCATGCCATTGCACTCCAGCGTGGGCAACAGATTGAGATCCTGACTCAAATAAATAAAATAAAATCTGTGACAAATTATTTTGCTGTATTTCATTTGTCTACAAATTAAGATTCCGATTTTCTTGAACAAAGTTATAATTACATGCTACAGAATGTTCTTAATTTCTATTTAGTCATTACCTCTTCAAGGCTGATGGAGATCTTGGTAAATTCCAAGGTAGAGATTAAAATTATATGATTGACCCCTTTTTTGTGACAAATTGTTAGAAATTTAACTTAGAGCATTTTTCTAAAACCTAGCATTGGCTTACAGTGCACCAACCTAAGGATTTCTATATTGGTTTGGTCAAAAATTCCAGATAAGTAGCTTTATCAGCTATATCTTAAAATAGGATCAGTATAATAAATTATAACCCTCAACACCAATAACTAAGCAAAACAATAATGTTTTATTAGTACAGATTCCTGGCAACTATGCTAAATTAATAAGAGATGGAAATGTTTAAAAAAAAAGGTATAGTTGGTTATGGATGCCCTGTGAGGCAATGAATGAAAGAGATCTGTGTTAACATTTTCCCCGAATTTATCTTTCCCAGTTGCTGGGCGAGAGATTGCAAGCACACAAAAGATTCAGCCTCTGCATCTAAGCGCTGATACTCAGCTTCAAGTCAGCACCAGTTAGAATATAATTACTATTGGGAACCAATATCTCATTTTGGGTGTGCTAATTGTATAAATTAGTTTTAAGTGAAAGTGACATTGTACAATAATTACATTTTGGCCAAATCTAGCATGCTTGCTTTGTCATGCCTAATGATTAAATTATCCCTCTTTTATCCTTACATGAAATGGGAAAACATTTTATTTCCCTTTTTCACACAGTCAATTGATTTGCATAATGTCTAATGATGCTCTTTCAGGTTCCCATGCATTCACCATATATTGCTCCAAACAAGCCAAACATTTGTCATTTTTATAGAGAAAAGCTTTCAAATTAGGAGGAAACCCTAAGCTATAATTTTAAATACCTACACCCAGTCCATCTGATCACGTTCCCAGGCAGACAGATGCCCCAGAGAAATAAGATACAGTTTTTTTTTTTTTTAATCAAATGACTCACCCACAATGACAGCGGTGACAGTGAGAAGCACAAAAGCATTCCGAAACAGGTAACTTTTAACATCCTCCTTTGTGATATTCTGCACTTTCTTCTTGGCCAAAAGGGTGCGTTTACGGACTCCTTGCTGGAATCGCTCCATCCTGCCCCCCATCTTGGGCTCATCTCCATTGCTTTTAGTCATATTTTACTTTTCTAGGAGTGTCTCTTCTTTGTGCTTCAGTGTCTTGGAATCACCCTTAGGTAGCCAAACCTCCTCTTTGGTGTTAGAAAATACAACTAGAATGGGAGAGAAAGAGACATAAGTTAAGACTCCAGGGGTGAGAAATCAGTGCTGCCCCACACCAGGCAAGCTCTGGGCAAACTGCATAATCTCTACAGGAATTGAGAACTGGAGAGCTGCAATTCCAGGCTTCAGGGTTGCAACGTGCATATTTTACTGGACCACGTATGAGAAGTGTACATAAATTCGGAGTATATGTGCAGAAATTTGTGTTCAGTTTTTAAAATCTGTTTTTCCTCTTCCAATGAGGCTTTAAAAGGGTTCCTTGGAGCTGGTGTGACTGAGTACACCATGCCCAGCCTCTCCCCCAGAAACTGAGTGCCTTGCACAATGTCAAATAAATGTCCAACTAAATTGAATGCACAGGAAATGCTCAATAATTATTTGATAAATTATGTTATCTACACGGTTCACAGCATAATCAGATCAATAAAAATAATGAAGATATGGATAAGGTGGCAGCTGAATCTGTTACCCGTAGTAAAGTAACTGGCTATTTTTTTCATTAAGAAAAAACACGGTAATATCTATAGTAAATATGGCCATAAAAAACATAAGTGCTCACAGGACATGGGAAATACATTTGACTGTTTTACAGGGTAATTTTTAAATTTTTTCCATGATATATGCAAAGTGCTCGGGGCACATATATAAATTATCCTGAAATCGTTATTTATCTTCATTTTAAGTACAAGCAGAAAGTAACATTAGGCTTTGTGGCCAACACACTGAAGTGTTCTGAGGAGACTATCGCTGACTTCTAAGTATTTTAAAATTGCAGGATTTCTAGAGCAGATGAGGAGATGAATCCAATTTTCATTCCAAACATTACAGTGTGTGGTTTCTGGTTTCTTTAAAGCGCTCTTGGGTTATTCAAACACGTTTAAGTAAATCTCTTTCCTTGGTGGAATTCCGCTGTTCTGAAAAATCAAGGGATTTTTCCTGCTGCCTTACAAGAGTTCGAATCCATCTTCTTTCCCATAATCAATCTGAAGAAAAATCAGCCGTGCCTGCGGACGTGTGGAGCTGGCAACGCAAGCAGCCAGCGTGTGCGTCTGTAGGGGAGGTCACTGAAAACCAGGGGACTCCTCGCAAGCTTTGGGCAAATCCAAGGGTGGAAAAAAAGACTTGTCTTAACAGTTTGACTTTTAAATAACGTTGCAAGTTGTGGTCAGTGATAATCGGACTTACAATTTAAGACCAGGTTATAAACTTAGGGAGAAGTGAAGAAGGAGAGACGGGAGAGACCAGATTTTCTTTTTCTTTTTCTCTTTCTTTTTTTTACTAATAGCTCTGGTTCCCTTTACCAGTCACTTTAAAGCAGATCAGCTCCACCTTGATTCTTTTCTAGATCTCAAACCACAATCTGCCCCTCAATCCACCCTGAATGACTGAACTCCAGATTAAGAGAGGACCCGGCATAGACCCTACAAGCTCACGACATTAAATCACTAACAAGGACTTTATCTACCAACATGGCTAGCTTGGACTCTCGCTACTCCTCTGCTTGGGAAACAGAATACGCTGGCAGAGAGGGGAAAAGAGAGATGAAACTCAGCAGGAACACAGGACGTGACACTTACCTTTTCTGATTTTGTAAGTGTGGGAAGATACCAAGCAATGACAAGGTGAATTCCCCAGCAGGTACAACGGAGGAGCAATACGCCGTGAGCGAGGCAGGCTAGCCCTGACAATATGCATGTGGCTCTGAAACTGCAAGTTACTATCGGGGCAACTTAAGAAAAGGGGAGGAGTCTATGTCCGGGAAAGGAGGAGTGGGGAATGAAAACAGCGCGGGGCAGGAGGGGGGAACCCCGAGGTTTCTGGAATATTGATGAATCTTGGCACACCCGAAGCATGCTTGCTGGCTTTGTTTTGCTCCTTAGACCACTTTCACGCTTTGTCAGTCCACTTTCATTAGAAATGCAAAATCGGGACCAGGAAGAATTGAAAAATAAAGCGCACACCCTCGGAAAGCTGAAAGTCTTGATTAGAAACATTTCAAAGACTTTTTTTTTTTAAGGTTAAATTGAATTACTTCACATGATTGCAGGTTTCCTCCCCTTAAGGGAACACGAGAGTGTGCTCTTTTGCCTGGTTGTGCAGCTGTTATGAAAAAGTCCCTCGTTTTAGAATTGGGGAAATAACTGACATTTCTTGGGAAGACTCTGAATGCAATTAAGTCTGGGGGAGAAATGCTTATTACGGTTCTCTGAGCTTGTCTAAAGATACTCACAACACAAGATGAGAAATGCCTCTATTTTAGCAGTTTAAACTCCATTATAACAAATTTAATTTAACTCAGACTACCTGTGTGGCAAAGACTGAAAAGGTAGGGAACATAAGGAGACCAGGATCTTTGCCAAACTGTAAAGTGAAAAGCATTTTAAGATCAAGAGTGCAAATGCACACTTGAGGTTTGGTGATTTCAAAAGATAAGTTGCTGTTCAGATGCCTCAATTTTAAAGGATCCCAAATGCCACCCCACGCATCATTTTTAGAAGTTAGAAAATTCTCATTGCCTTGAGAATGTAACTTGCACTTCTAGCCCACTTTTCTTGAAAGGAAAATAAATTGTGAAAATTGATAATAAAAAAATTAAAAGTTTTTTTTGAGCCTGATTTATTCTTCAAACTTAAAACTTGTTTAGCAGGAAGAAAATAGTTCGTTAGAAATAGAAACTCTATTATACTAAAATAACATCCAGATTTCTGTATCCTCGTTCACTAAATTTCATGCAAAATATACTCAGTTCTTGGTCTGTTATTCAACACATTCTTTTTTCCCCTCAATAGCAAATCCCTGAAGATTATAAGGAAATGTTTCCTTCCAGCGTTGACTCTATGTCCTTTTAAACAGATACTGGTTGGAAAGCAATGATGAATCATGTAAATCTTTAAAATTACAAATTGGCAGCAATTATACCAACTTTCTAACTTGGCATCATTTAAAAAACTTATTGAAAATACATATTCTTGACAGTCCCAACCCTCAGCCATCTTTCCTTTCCTCTGATCTCCTGGGTTGCTTAGCATCGATATCACATCACTTAACACTTAATTATACTGTGTTTTAGACTGCATCCTTCTTTTTAAAATTATGCTAAATCTTGGCATCTCAACTAAATTAGGATAAGAACCTGTCATATGCCTGGTGTAGAGCAAACATTAAGTGACTCTTTTTAAGTGAATGACATAAAGATGTGAAACAAAACAATTTTCAAACATTTATGTTGAAACAAAAATACTTGTTTTTATGTTGGTGCCTCTGTCCTAGGCGCATGGGACAAACCTCATTTCTCGACACCATAACTACTTTTAAAAGCATTTACTTACAATACCAGATCCTATCTGAACTATGGATTTAAGACTCATTTATCCACCTTTTTTTTTTTTTGGTGGAAATGACTTGTCTTTCAAGGAAACTTGAAAGAGAAACCTGATTATTTAAATGGGGTTTCAACCCCAGTAACATTTCCGCTTTTTATTCTCTTTTTCATGGGCAAGAAAGGGGTCTGGAAAGCCACACTTTGGTTAGCATAGAGATGGGAAGACCCTGGTGCCCCTTCCATTTTTCTTTTTTCCCCTTCTAATCCCTAAGGCTACCATTAAAAACCATTTTATTATTTCAGTTTGTACAGACATTATGGGAGTCTGGTGTTCCGTTGAGAGGGAAAGTAATTCACTACTGAAAGTTTTGTTGACTGTAATAAAACCTAATGAGAAAATGAGATGCAAAGAGTCTCAGTTCAGAGTTCATCTGCATGACAAGGTTTTAGTCTGGGAGAAATATTGGGAATTCTCTAAAGCACCACTTTCTCTTTCTGGAAAGCAATTGCAGTAATGCCCTGGGGGCCACCTGGCTATACTCAACACCGTTTCCCCCTATTTACAGGTAAGACCCTTGAGCTTTAAAACATCTTTTCTTCTTTATAGAGATATTAAATAAATGAAAGGTCAAGAAATTGTGAATAAGCCTCTGTATGTTATATTTCATTTAAAGCTGCTAGGGTAAGAACCACAGAGCTAGGGAATCATATTAATGTGGGTATCCCAGAATGAAAAAAGCACAAACACATGCTATAAATGCAGTCCCTTTTGGAAAAATCTGCCAAGATTTTTCTCTGAACATTCTATGATCAAGTATGTGATAGGTAAATTCCTTCTTTCGGGAAGAAAGAAAAGTCTGTATTACAAGAAACGACCAAATCCAACTCAAAGTGAACATCCTCATTAATTGGTTTGAAGTATGAGAGACCATGATAATAAGCACATGAAGATCTGAAGAGTGTACAGGCCAGTCAAATTTCAGCATTCCAAATGAGGAAATTCTGATTAATTGAATGTTTTTGAGAAGGAAAATGGATCAAAAAACTTGAAACCTTTCTTGAATATTTTCCATTTTTATTTTTATTTCATAAAGGATTTTTATCATTCCTTATTTAAATAGTTTGCATGTTATGATCTTCATAAAAAGAATCAATTCTCCTTCAATTTGGAAATCGTAGAATGTTAAGACATTGAACAGGACCTCACTTGACTCTAGGGTATAACAGTGGCCATGCTAGAGGCAGCAAGAGTAGAAGTACTTGTAGGAGTTGGTCTTTCATTTTGTCTTAATTGTTTTCTTTTTAAACGTGAATATAAAAAAGCAAAACAAAAAACCGGAAGTAAATTCTGGTTGTTAGATTTTTAACTGCGTTTTACTTTAAAATCATTTGAAGCATAAGAAGAAATACAGCCATAGAAAGGTGAACTATACTTGACCTTTATCATATTCTTTCATTCATTCAATGAACCTCGAGGAAACCACTTTGCTCCAAATACCAGTTCCTTTCCTCAAGGAGCTCACAAGCATAATCTGTAATTGTTAGGCAGTGGGCCATGGAACAGCCTTACAGAGAGTTATGGGAACTCTGGGTGCTGAGGCCTATTTACCAGTTAGTCTGCCAGTAAGGCTGGTAGCATCTTGAGGAAATGAGGTGTGCCTGGTTCCCCATTGTATAATTATGTCTAGCATGGTGCCTGTGCATAGCAGGCACAGTACAGTATGGCAGGGGAAAGGTAGGAGTTCATGCTGGAGAGTAGGCAAGGAGAGCCCGAAACACCAGGTTAAAAATTTGAGGCCACCCGGGCTCGGTGGCTCAGCCTGTAATCCCAGCGCTTTGGGAGGCTGAGGTGAGTGGATTGCCTTAGCTGTCGGGTTCGCGACCCGCCTGGGCACCTTGGCGAGACCTCATCTCTACAATAAATCAAAAATTAGCCGGGCGTGGTAGTGCGCGCTTGTGGTTCCGGCTACTCGGAAGGCTGAGGCGGAAGGATCGCCGGAGCCCAGCAGGTCGAGGCTGCGGTGGCCGGGAGCGGCCACTGCACTCTTGTCTGGGTGACGGAGTGAGACTCCAACTCAAAAACAAAACAAAACAAAACAAAAAACTTGAGGCCAGGTGCAGTGTGCTCATGCTTGTAATCTAAGGGCTGTGGGAGGCCAAGGTGGGTGGCTTGTTGGCTATGGGGCCATATATATTTAAGGATGTGGTCACACATGTCTGTAGTCTCAGCTAGTCAGGAGGCTGATGCAGGAGGATCACCTGAGCCCAGGAGATCAAGGTTGCAGTGAGCTGTCACCACACCACTTCACTACAGCCTGGGCAACAGAGTGAGACACTGTCTCTCTAAATAAACAAATAAATAAATTTAAAAAATAAAAACTTGACTCAGCCTATAATCCCATGCTTTGGGAGGCTGATGTGAGTGGATTGCCTGAGCCTGTGGGTTCGAGACCTGCCTGGGCAATTTGGTGAGACCTCATCTATACAATAAATTAAAAAATTAGCCGGGCATGGCAGCACACAACTGTAGTTTCAGCTATTTGGAAGGCTGAGCGGAAGGATCGCCGGAGCCCAGCAGGTCGAGGCTGTGGTGACCGGGAGCGGCCACTGCTCTCCAGTCTGGGCGACAGAGTGAGACTCCAACTCAAAAAATAAAATAAAATAAAATAAAATAAAATAAACCTGAACTCTGCTCCTAGGCAATGGGGAGCCTGCCACAGGATTTAAGTATGGGGGTTACTTTAATTTTAAGAAAAATGCAAAAGTCATTGAGTACATTTTTAGGTTAGGAAACCAAGAAGCAGGAGCAACATTTACAAACTGAGTTATTTTGCATTCACATTAAATAACTAGATTCCATTGAAAAATACAGGACTATCTCACAAAAGATAGGACAGTCAGGCGTGGTAGGCAGAGGAGAGAGGACTGTCTGAGTCCAGGGGTTTGAGACCAGCTTGGGAAACTTGGCGAGACTTCGTCTCTACAATAAATCAAATTAAAAAAAAAAAAGATAGGACAAAACTGAGTAAAGGCCACCTTCTTCAGAGTGTGGACTCTTCCAGTTACTTGGCCTGTCACACTTTACTAATTTCAGTTACCAGCCTGTTTCTCTAGCAAGTTCTAGTGCTTTCATCTCTTGTGAGGTTTAAGAGAAGATCAGAGCAAGGGCAGAGGACAACAAAGTACCAACACAAACTGTGTACTGCAATTCTCTCTCCCTCAAATTCTCCCTCAAAGAGACCATAAGTTCTTTGAGGGCAGGACCCGTACTGATAACTACTGCATACTCAGGAACCAGAACAGAGGGTGCTCGGTGAAGAGCGCTGCAGAAAAAAATAGATGCAAAAGTCACAAACACGAGAGGGCTAATCAATCCATCTCCAATTCTAAGACTTGGAGAAGGGATATCAAACTTAAAAAACACCAAATTAAAAAAAAAAAAGAAAGAAAATAAGTCAATTAGTTCCTTTTAAAATGATTACACTGTAACACAGACCCAAGAGGGGCTGCTCTAGGTGAATGGGTGGTGTGTGGAAATCAGAGCTTACCTCAGGATCCCCCTTCCTCTTCCCCCCAGGGGGGTCCCTGAGGTACTTCCTCAATTCATGGATTCTACACATCAAAGTTGGACAACAAGGAAGAATGAGGAAGTCAAGTTGGCTTGTGCTATAATTCCTTAGTGCCATGTTCAGGTTTAGAGCTTGGGTCCCTTGATTCCTGGTCCCATTATGTTTGTCATCACTAAACCACATGATCTCTCCTCTCAATTCTGAATGTCATCCATAAAACTAGGTTAGATTAGATTATTTTTCTCAAGTCGCTTTTCCGATTCTAAATCATGTCATGCCAATGACAGGCTTGCCATATCCACTTTGGTCTATTTAGTTAAGGACACAAATTTTTATATACACTCAATGATTAATGGTTTCTCATTAGGTTTCCCTGCTACAAATTAAACACAAACATAATTCAGTCACCAAAAGAAGCTTATTGAAGGGCACAGTTTTTATGAAGCACAGCAATGACATGAACCTTTTATAACTGCTGGTATAGAATCATAATTACAGCAATCAAGACAGATACACATCTTTTGTAAGGGAAAAAAGTAATTATAATTTAAAAGCACACAGCTCAAAGTTGCCATCACAAAAACGACTATTATAGCAACTATTTCGTGTTTGGACATTTTTTTGGCAGGAGGTCTGGGCATTGTTTATTGTAAGTCAGAAACAGGCAGTGAGAAAATATGCAAATTTTTTAAGCAACAGAAAATGCAGCTTTGAGTTGAGAAAACAGGGTGAATGGTGGAAACTGTCTGGTCCATGAGGACAAATCAGCCTTAATGGCTAAAAGACTTTTTGGTCATTGGATTCTGTTATAGTGATCTAGGGGTAAGGTTAGAATAAAGTTAGTTTATTCACTAAAACATACGTTCGAGATTTGTTCTGCGCTCCTGAGTCAAAATCCATCTTCTGCTAGTGCCGTGTCTATGGATTGAATCTGAGCTGGAAGACCAGGCAAGAGAGCCTTCAGAACGCTTAATCATCCCATTTTCCTTGGCCAGGTGGGGGAATTGCTATTGCCCCATGAGACAGTTCATTGCCAAGTTATAGAAGAAGCAAAGGCAGGCCTCCTTCTTCACCCAGCTGCCTCCCCACGAAGGAAGAATCCCATTTGCTGATATAAAATTAATTTGGGCTGACCGGTTCACTCAGTTGTAGACGTCTTTATTTCTATGAAAGTTGCTTAAGTTCATTAAGTTCTTCAAAATCTCAATATCAACAAGCAAAACCCGGGTAGGTAATGTGGCATTAGAGAAAAATGCACAGAGACTGGGGGGGGGGGGCGTCAGGAGACCTGGGTTGTAGAAGCTTGAAGGGCAAATATAATAGGAGGTCCTCTCCACCAAACCAAATGATGAAGTGAGATCTAGGTTTCAAATTTTTTTTAACCCTATGTTTAAATAAAATCTCAGGTTGAAACAAACAGCAAATTACACATCAGTTATAAAACCGAAGTGGGGGTAAGCCACCAAATTTACCATCCCTCTGGCTTCCCTTTCTTCTCTCTCTTCCCCTACCCCAACCACCAGCAACTGGACCTTGAGTGCTTTCCAAGTTGCCAGAGCAAGATATGGAAATACTGGATCCCGTAACTTGAAGTACTCAAATCCTAAGAATAAAATCCCCATAAACTGGAATACCTTCCTAGGGAGAGGGGGGAAACAAACTAAAGGCCTAAACTAAATTCTAAGAACTCTACAGTATTAGTGATCCCTCAATTAATCAATCTTGTAGAGACATGGCTTGTTTTAAAAATTCAACTAGAGGTAAAATGTGTGGAGTTTGGTGTTTCAGGTCTCGGGCTTATATCTGGGGGAAGGGGAGGAGGGTGGGTGGCAGTGAGACAGACTGGTTTGAAGAGGCTGATGCTATTTTTTACGGCCTCGTGACCTAGCTAAGCCCCAGGACATATGGGGAAATGAAACCACCAAATTTAATGGGTTGTCCAAAGCCAACCAAGTGAATATCAGAGTCCAGATTAGAACCTAGTATTAGCCAGGTTCTAATCATTTTCAGAGAAACACTTTGTGCTATGATACCAACCACATTCAGTGAAAACCTGGTATGAAAGGATTCATTTATGAGGCAGACATTTTCAAATGCTATGCTACAGGCCAGGTATGGTGGCTGATGCCAATAATCTTAGCTATATGGGAGAATTACTTGAGTCCAGGAGTTCAAGACCAGCCTGACATAGTAAGACCCCCGTCTCCACTAAAAAACAAAAACAAAGGCCAAAAAAATCTGTTATAAGCCGGGCTCGGTGGCTTAGCCTGCAATCCCGCGCCTTGGGGAGGCTGAAGTGAGAGGATTGCCTGAGCCCTCGGGTTCGAGACCCGCCTGGGCAGCGAGACCTCATCTCTACAATAAATCAAAAAATCAGCCGGGCGTGGTAGCGCGTGCCTGTAATTCCGGCTACTTGGAAGGCTGAGGCGGAAGGATCACCGGAGCCCAGCAGGTCGAGGCTGCGATGGCCGGGAGCGGCCACTGCACTCCAGTCTGGGCGACAGAGTGAGACTCCAACTCAAAAAAAAAAAAATCTGTTATAAATCTGTGTTGTGGCCAGGCCCTATGGTTCACACCTGTAATCACAGCAGTTTGGGAGGTAGAGGTAGGAGAATTGCTTTAGTCCAGGAATTCAAGATCAGTCTAGGCAATATAGCAAGAATTTGATTCGACAAAGAAAATTAAAAATTAGCTGGACAAGGTGGTGCATGCCTATATAGTCCGAGCTACCCAGGAGGCTGAGGTGGAAGGATCGCCTGAGCCCAGGAAGTTGAGGCTGTGGTGAGTCATGATTGTGCCACTGCACTCCAGCCTGTGTGATAGAGTGAGACCCTCAACTCAACTCAAAAAAAAAAAAAAATTGTGTTGCTTGGTATGGTAGCTGTTAGCCACATGTAACTATTGAGAACTGAATAAGACTAGCAGGAATTGAGATGTGTTGTTTTATGTGTCAAGCATACACTGGATTTTTTAAAACTTAAGTATCCCAAAATATAAAATATCTAAATATTTATTTGATTACAGGTTTAATGATAATATTCTGCATAGAGTAAATAAAATATACTTAAATTAATTTCACCTGTTTCTTTTTATTTCTTTTAATGTGACTAGCAGATAATTGTGAAGTACATATGTGATTCACATTATAGTTCTATTGGACAGCACTGTTGTAAAGTGATTGCTCTTTACAGAGGAGCTCTTGGAAGAAGATAGAATTGGCAGTGCTAGCCAAATCCCTTCTCCAGCCCAATCGCTCTCAATTTATTTAAATAGATTAAGATGTGGTAAGTATATTTTGGTCTCCACACAGAAATTTAACACTAATGGTAACAGTAATAGCAATAAAATAGCTACCATTTATTAAGTCTTTTCTATGTGTCAGGCACCAGGCCAAGTGCTTTGTATTTGCTTCATTTACTTGTCACAACAATCTTATTGCCACTAAATTTTATTGTTCCTTCTTTACCAATGAAGGAATTGAAATTCTCAGAGAATTAGCAATGGCCAAGGTCGGATGGGAGATTTCTTTTCTTTTTTTTTTTTTGAGTTGGAGTCTTACTCTGTCGCCCAGACTGGAGTGCAGTGGCATGCTCCCGGCCACTGCAGCCTCGACCTGCTGGGCTCTGGTGATCCTTCCACCTCAGCCTTCCAAGTAGCTGGAACTATAGGCGTGGGCTACCACACCCGGCAAATTTTTTGATTTATTGTAGAGATTTCACCCCAGGCCTCTTGCCTTCAAAGATCAGGCACTACTTTGCCAGGACTAACAGTCTCAATGAAAATACTGCCCTCAGGATCCTACAAATTCCTACTATATTTGAAGGCGCTGGAGGGAAGATGAGATGTACAAAGAGGGGCAAAATGATTGTGGTCTTCAAGGATCTTACCATATGGTAGGAAAAACAGATGCACAATGAAAAAATATGACAGAGTAAGACCTGATGAGAGAGAATAAAATTAAAATTAAAGGCTGGGCTCGGTGGCTCAGCCTGTAATCCTAGCACTTTGGGAGGCCGAAGCAAGTGGATTGCCTGAGCCTGTGGGTTCGAGACCCACCTGAGCAACTTGGCAAGACCTTGTCTCTACAATAAATAAAAAATTAGCTGGGTGTGGTAGTGCACGTCTGTAGTTCTGGCTACTTGGAAGACTAGGTGGAAGGATCGCTGGAGCTCAGCAGGCTGAGGCTGCGGTGGCTGGGAGCATGCCACTGCACTCCAGCCTGGGTGACAGAATGAGACCCCAACTAAAAAAAAAAAAAAATTAAAATTCCTCAGCAGACAGAAGAGAAAACAATTCATTCTAGTTGCAGGAAAAAATGGAGGGCTTCATGGAAGAGGCAGCATTTCAGAAAGAGCTCTAAAGATGAGAACGTTTTTTGTCAGGAATAGCTAGGGAGAGTCATGCCGGGTGGAAAAGTCAGAAGTGAGACATAGAGTTCTGTGAGGGAACCAGCAAGGAGTCCAGATTATCTGTTTTCCTAAGGCAAGAGGGGAGAGGAAAGACTGGGAAGAGGAGAAAGAGAACGAACAGCACTTTGGGAGTCTGAGATGGGAGGGTTGATTGCTTGAGCTCAGAAGTTTGAGACCAGCCTAGGCAACAAAGTGAGGCCTTGTTTCTACAAAAAATAAAAATAAAAAAAACTAGGTGGGCGTGGAGGCACATGTCTGCAGTTTTAGCTATGTAGGAGGCTGAGCTATGAGCTGCAGTTTTAGTTATGCAGGATTGCCTGAGCTCATGAGATCGAGGCTACAGTGAGCTGTGATTGTCCCACTGCGCTTTAATCCAGGTGACAGAGTGTGACCCCAACTCAGAAAATAAATAAAATAAAATATTTTAAAAACTCAAAAGTTGGTTTGTATTAATCCACTTTGTAGAATACTAACAACTTTTTTCCACCCCCCCATACACATATTTAACTTAATTTAATTTAATTTTTTTTTTCAAGGCAGAGCCTTTCTGTGTCTTAAACTCCTGGCCTCAAGTTGTTCTTCCGTCTTGATCTCCCAAAATGCTAAGATTTCAGGCATGAGCCACATGCCCAGCTCCACCCCCACATATTTTAACGAAGCTGCAAATTCGAGGCTGGTATAATAAACCACAACAAAATCAGTCTTAAAACCTCCCAAGAACTACCAATTTCCATGAGCCAACGGGAATCTATTCAAATGTGACAAAGACATCACAGGAGCAATCTTTAGGTATCCAACATTCTCCCATATTCCAAGATATCTACAAGCAGAAATGGTCCCCCAATCCATGCGCTGATCAAAACCCTGTCTTTTTTTTTCCATTAGAGAAAGACTTCTTCGAGGATGGTAGATTAACCAAGGAATAACAGTTGCTAACATTTATGAGGCAGACTGAAAATATAAGAAAAAGTGTCTTTCACCAGATGTAGAAGAGGGTGAATAATTTTATTAGTCAGTTAGAATTCCTTTTTAGATGTCTGCTGCGTTTTTCATACGTAATCTAGAAGACAGAACTCACCGCTCAAACGCTGAACACGGTAGCTGAGTCTCCTCTTTCTAGAGATCACATGTACTTGCACCTCTTCTCCACAAAATTCAAAAGGATCCAGCGTTGTTGGTTTTTGTTTTTTTTTCTAGTTCTGCTTTCAAATTCTTCCAGGAAGAGGGAACCATCAGGTGACACCTATTATTATGGAGGAGTTTAGTGATTAAAATGTGGTCTCAATCTAATCCCAGCCCTGGATTTTCGTCTTGGTTAAAATATGTCGGGGTGGGGCTGGGCACGTGGCTCATGCCTGTAATCCTAGCGTTTGGGAGGTCAAAGCGGAAGAACCGGGTGAGATCGGGAGTTCAAGGCTGAGAAAGCCCCTGTCTTGGAAAAGAAATAAGAATGGGGACTGCTGAGGGGTTAATTTACTCCAGGTTGACTCCCCTTTTGCACCAGTCTTTTACTGCAAACTCATTAACATTGCGAGAGACCCAGCAAAACCTACTCCTTCCAGAACTGGTCCTGTTCAAGGAGGTACTTCCTGTTAAAATCCTGACACTGCCTCTCTGGTATTTCTTTTGCCCATCAGGAATGTCTGTTCTTCCCAATTTCTTATCACAAACAGAAAAAAAAATATCACAAGTCCTCAGGGCTTGGAGTTCCTAACTAGGCAGAATTTACTGCATGCTTCTTGGTCATTTTGAACTGTCCCCTTGGGTCTTCTTGATGAGTTCTCCATTTTTATTTTGAGACGTTGAGGCTTTATAGGAAAAGGTTCTTTTTTCAGGCATGTCTGGACTCACCAGGGGCAGCCCGGACATTTAAAAAAGCACATAGGCCGTACAACTTGAAATTTATGTTATTCGGATGGGAAAAGGGAAAAGAAACAGGAAAAAAAAAGAGGGGGCAAGGATACAAATACTTTTCAAAAGGATAAAAAGAGAGCCAGGTGTGGTGGCTCAAGCCTGTAATCCCAGCACTTTGGGAGGCTGAGGTGGGCAAATTGCCTGAGCCCATGATTTGAGAATGATTCTGGGGTGGTTGTGAGCATGCCGCGGCACTCCAGCCTGGGCAATGGAGAAAGACTCGGATTCAAAAAAAAAGGATTAGAAGCAGCCCCAGTCAAAGCTGGGATTTGATTCTCATATTACAAAGTCAATACAGACTAGAGAATGGCTTCTGTCTGATATTCTTACAGTTCATTAAACATTTCTGGATTCCCTACTCTTACCCACCTTGATCCCATAGATGTTGCCATCTTAGCCTAGTGCCCTTTCAGTCATTATATAGGGCTTGGACTTGCGTTTTTTCCTTTTAAGAATTTTGAATTTGGGCGTTGTGGCTCACACCTGTAATTTCAGCACTTTGGGAGGCTGAGGCGGAAGGACTGCCTGAGGCTGGGAATTCAAGACTGGCCCAGGCAACATAGCAAGACAACAAGACCTCATCTATACAAAAATAAAATATAAAAAAATTACCCGGATGTGGTGGCATAGGCCTGTAGTCCCAGCTACTCGGGAGGTTGAGGTGGAAGGATTGCCTGAGGGCAGGAGGTTAGAGGCTGCATTGAGCTGTGATTGTGCCAAACTGCACTCCAGCATTCCAACCTGGCTGACAGAGTGAGACCCTGATTCAAAAAAAAAAAAGGAATTTTGAAGACTTAAGGCCTTCAAAGCATCTCTTTGCAAAAGAATAAAAAATATAGACTAAAATGCTTGTGTCCCCCTCCTTCCTTCTACACTATTTTAAACTCCCAATGTTCACGCCACATTCAGCAGTTTATTCTCTCCTTGTGCAACAAGGATCTATTGAGCTCCGCTTGGTATTGTTGACGGTGCTGCGTATAAAGTGAAGAATGAAGGAGAGGAGGGCTTGACTCTCATGCAACTTACATTCCAGGGGAGGGAGACAGACCTTAAACAAATCAATGCACATGGATGCAGGGAAGAACTTTGGATCTCACTCTGAGTGCAATCGGAAGCCATTGTAGGGGCTTCATGAAGAGGAGAAAAGTGGCATCTTTTTAAAAGGCTAACCCTGAGCAGGGCACAGTGCTCACACCCGTAATCCCAGCACTTTGGGAGGCGGAGGCAAAAGGATACTTGAGCTAAGGGGGCAGAGACCAGCCCGAGCTACGTGGTAAGACCTCGTTTCTACAATAAATCAAAAAATCAGCTGGGCATGGTGGCCCATGCCTGTGGTTCCAGCTTCTTGGAAGTCTGAGGCAGAAGGATCATTTGAGCCCAGCAGGTTGAGGCTGTGGTGGCTGTGAGCGTGCCACTGCACTCTAGCCTGGGTGACAGAGTGAAGCTCCGACTCAAAAAAACCCCCAACAAACTGTTATGGTCCGAGTGACGCTCGGCTGCTCCCCTTGATACCAATAAATCAAAAGAGCAGGGAACTGGTAGAAAGAAGTTTATTTCTGAGTTTGAATCCAAGGAACAGAGCCAGACTCGGGGTCTTTCAAAATGGTTCTGCTCACCCTCTAGGCTTTCACAGTTCGCTTTTATAGTTCAGAGCTGTTAGTACCTATACATTAGCCATGTGATCAGCAGAGCATTATATAGAACTTGAGTTACAGCCACATTTATCGATAGTGACATTTTTCTGTCTAGACTTCCTGGTGCCAGGTATCAGACGTATCTCATAGCTTTTAGCAGTAGGGCCCGGCAGAAGCGGCAATCAAGCTTGCCGTAGAGTAAAGGTCCTAAGACAGCATGCATTACATAAATTATACGAATGACAAAGCTTACGATTACATTGATACAAAAGTTATATAATTAACAAAGCTTACGATTTCATTGATGCTATATTATTTAAACTTATAACCACTCAGAAAAAGGGAGTAAAAGGAGATTTGCATCTTTCAGTTGATGGGGCATAGACTTCAGGGAAGCCAACGATCCCCTGAAGCTACTCACTGGGAGTGCATAAGAGATAAGGGGAAGCACACCTTTCATTAACTCTCAGGAATATTGTTCAGGAATGTACAGGAATGCTTGCGCCCTGGCCATGCCCTTCTCTAGGGGCTGTGACAATATGGACAGACATTGGAGGGTCTCTGTATCAAAACAAAAAGCCCAAACCAAACAAAAAGTAAAAGGCACACCCTGGCTGCTTCATGGAGGGTGGCCAGTGAGGTGAGAGATACAAGGTAGGAGGCTACTGGCAAGGCTCGAATGAGAGAGGATGGTGCCTTGGATCAAGGGGACTCACCATAGAGGTGGTGAGAAGTGGTACCACTTGGCATATTATAGTTTGAAAGAAGAACTCTCAGGGTTTGATGAAAAATGAGACACAATCTAAAGAGAAAGAGTTGTGAAAGATGAAGTTAAGGTTTTAGGCTTGAGCATCTGGGTACATGGAGTTTAACTGAAATGAAGTGGAGAGTCCAAGCTAGGTTAGGTGTAGGGAATGAAGAACTCAGTTTTGGATTCTCTCAGATCTCCAAATGGAGGTGCCCGGGTGGCAATGGCATTCTTTGGTTTTTTTTTTTTTTTGAGTTGGAGTCTCACTCTGTCACCCAGACTGGAGTGCAGTGGCACGCTCCCAGCCACTGCAGCCTCAACCTGCTGGGCTCCGGTGAATCTTCCGCCTCAGCCTTCCAAGTAGCTGGAACTACAGGCGCGCTGGTAGAAACGAGGTCTCGCCAAGTTGCCCGGGTGGGTCTTAAACCTACAGGCTCAAGCAATCCACTCGCCTCGGCCTCCCAAAGTGCTGGGATTACAGGCTGAGCCACCGAGCCCGGCCGGCAATGGCACATTTGAGACTTGTCACACAAGTGGAATTTAAAACTCTGCAGGAAGATGCCAAGAGAGTGTGAGAATGCATGAAGATGGGGGAGATTCATAACCAAATTGGAATGGAATAGTTAAAAATTAAGCATTCAAAGTTGTTTTATTTAGCATTATACACGTTAATATACCAAACGCTATCAAAAGGCCAGAATTGTATCAAATTCGATGTCCATTATTCTGTCTCATTTTGTTAGCCAAATGTTCATAAGCATTTATTTATTGGTCCTAAAACTAAGGTTTTTGGCCTGAGTAGCTGTAGAAATATAGTTGTCATTTACTGATTTGGGGAAGACCAGGAATAGACTTGCGGGTGCGGTCAGAGCAGGAAATCAAGGGGAGATGTTGAATAGGCTGTTCGATATGAGAGAATGAATTCAGGGGAGAGGTCTGTTTTGAGATTAGATTTAGTTTTGTCAGCACATGGATAGTGTTTTCAGGGATGTGAATAAGTATAGCTAGAGAATAGATAATCAAGGATTAGGACCTGGGGCCTCTCCAATGTCTAGAGGTGGAGGAGAATTCCAGGAATTAGAAGGGAGACAATGAGGTAAGGGAGGGAAAAGCAGAAGTGCTATCCAATATGTCAAATTATCTTAAATGTTACAAGAACTTAAAATATCAAATATTCTCAGAGTCTTTCCAAACTTAGCATGAGTACAAAGTATCATGGGTTTGATTTGCTTTGTCTCTGTATTTCATTCTAAATCTCTCTGAGATTATAAATATATACTTGCTAAGAAAATAATTATGTTATTCAAACAATTGTGGGATTACTTTCCTAAAGGAATATTATGGGATTCTGTTTGCAGCTAGTCAGTGTTGCCCATTGCCTAGAGATTTTGGCTGGGTGTAATATGTAGAGCTGGACACTTAGAGCACTGCCTGTCACCCCCAGACTGCCCAACAAAGGAAGATCCTCTTTAAAAAATCTCTCTGTCATGAATTTGAGGACTTGAATGGTCATATAACTCAACTTCCAGGGGTTTTGTTCCTTTACCTAACTTTAAACAACACTTTGCATTTCTTTGTTTTTCAAGGTCATGTCAAATCTTTCCCTGGAACACTGAAACTGGGCTTGACAAAGCCTTTGAAAAGGTATATGGATAGAATTCAGGTGTCTATGAACTTAAGTGGGAAAAACATTACGTATTTATTTTCTTTTTCTTTTTTTGAATTGGAGTCTCACTCTGTTGTCCAGGCTAGAGCACAGTGGCACTCTCATGGTCATCGCAGCCTCGACCTACTGGGCTTAGGCGATCCTTCCTCTTCAGCCTTCCACGTAGCTGGAACTACAGACGTATGCCACCACGCCCAGCTAATGTCTTTATTTTCAATAACCTCTATCTGAAATTCAGTAATTCTTGCAATTATGGATATAGGCAGTTCATTACATTAGTTTTAGCAGTACTGAACTTTGTCACCCATAGAAGGCACAAATATGTTCACATTACCTTGCAATTGTTTCTAGTATCTCCAGATGTGTTCTGTGCTCATCAGTACTTCAAAAGTGCAGTTGTCTTGCTATTTTCATATTTATTGTGTTAGTAAAGAAGCACATAAAACATATAACTGTATTTCAATGTAATTGATTTTTTCTGTAATCTTTTGCCGTTTGTTTTATGTACTTATACACTTTTTTTTTTTTTGAGTCAGAGTCTCACTCTGTCACCCAAGCTGGAATGCAATGGCATGCTCAAGGCCACCTCAGCCTCGACCTACTGGGCTCAGGTGATCCTTGCGCTTCAGCTTTCCAAGTAGTTGGAATTACAGGCATGTGCCACCATGCCCTGCTAATATTTTGATTTATTGTTAAGACGAGGTCTCACCAAGTTGCCCAGGCTGGTCTTGAACCCCTGAGCTCAGGCAATCCTCTCGCCTCGGCCTCCCAAAGTGCTGGGATTACAGGCTTTAGCCATCATACCCAGCCCTACCCACTTTATTGTATTCTGAAAAGGGGCTTCAGTAGACTTTGATGGGGGGCAATGGTGCAGAAAAGTGGAGAACCTTGCTATCTGTAAAGATAGTGTAATATTCTACTGAATGTCTTGACACCTTGGCCAAAAACAATTTCATTCATGGTGTCTTTTTTTGTCAGAGCTTTTACAAGGTAGTGAAGTCAGCTATTACTTTTTCTCCATGACTTTTGGGCTTTGAGTATTTCTTGAGAAGGCCTTCCCCACTCAAAAGCTATAAATGTATACTTTAACTCTCCAATATTTTCTTCTAACATTTTTGTAGGGCTTTTTAAAAAAGTTATTTTTAAAATTAAAATTTAATTTTATTTCATTTGTTTAGAGATGGCATCTTGCTATTTGCTCAGGCTGGCCTTGAACTCCTGGGCTCAAGTGATCCTCCCATCTCAGCCTCCTGAGTAGTTGGGACTACTACAGGTGCCTGCTACTGCTCCCAACTTGTTTTTTCATCCAGCACTTTAATCCAATGTTTTTATATCTGCTATAATATAAAACTTCTCTATTTGTTTCCTAAAATGACAGTCAAATATTCCAACACCACTTATTGAATAGTCTTTTTCTCACTTGTCATGTATTGGAATAATTGATGTACAATAAACTATGCATATTTAAAGAGTATAATTTGATAAGTTTTGACATATATACGCACTCATGAAGCCCTCACCACTGTCAAGAGAGTGAATCATTTTAATTTTTGAATAGCTTACATTTTATTTATCTTTTGAATAGTTAATATACAGACGGTTCAAAATTCAATAACACAAATGATATGTTGTATATAGATTCTTTATTACTCATATCTAATTCTCAGACCCAACTGCTCATTTCCTTCTCTGAATGCAATGAATGTCACTAGTTTCTTTCATATCCCTGCAGAGATATTTTATTCATATATATGCAAATAGATGTACTATACACACACACACATACACACAATATATTATATTATATACATGGTTTTTCACCTTTCTGTTTTTCTCCTTAAAATATATTTTGGACATCATTCTATATCTGTATCTGAAGAGATTCTTCATACTCTTTTACTTCTACTTAGAATTATATTGAATGGGCATACTCAACAAATATTTATTGGAATCATACTGGAGTGCAGTGGCATGCTCACGGCCACTGCAGCCTCGACCTGCTGGGACCAGGCAATTCTTCTGCCTCTGCCTTCCAAGTAGCTGGAACTACAGGCACGTGCCACCATGCCCGGATAATTTTTTGATTTATTGTAGAGATGAGGTCTTGCCAAGTTGCCTTGAGGTCTTGAACCCATGAGCTCAGGCAATCCTCTCACCTCGGCCTACCAAAGTGCTGGGATTATAAGTGAACGCCATCAGGCCCAGCTATTTTTTTTTTTTTTTTTGGAGTTGGGGTCTGACTCTGTTGCTCAGGCTGGAGTGCAATGGCATGCTCATGGCCACTGCAGCCTCTACCTGCTGGGCTCAGGTGATACTTCTGTCTCAGCCTTCCAAGTACCTGGAACCACAGGAGCGCACCACCACGCCTGGCTAATTTTTTGACTTATTGTAGAGAAGAGGTCTTGCCAAGTTGCCCAGGATGATCTTGAGCCCCTGGGCTCAGACAATCCTCTCGTCCCGGCCTCCCAAAGTGCTGGGATTACAGTCATGAGTCACCATACCCAGCCGTACAGTTTTAATCATTGTAGCTCTACAGTATAAAGACTTTCCTTTTTTTACTCCTGTTTTTCACAATTGTCTTAACTATTCTTGATTGCTTATTTTTCCACATTAAAATCAGCTGGTATTTTCCAATATCTCGTTAAGTCCCAATATTTGATTGGGATTTCCCAGGGAACCCAATATATATAGTATTTCTTTGCTCCGTCCAAATTCTAAACCAATTTTTGATAAAGACTTAGCTATTTAGGAGATCAATATATAAGCATTAGAGACCAAGTCTGAGTTGGATAACTACGACCTCAATGGACTTGTGAACTAAACCACAGAGTTAGGTAGCTATGCCACCTCCCCACCCCCAACACTCACTGGCAGTCACAAGCAGCAATGGTCTGGGTATGGCTCCTTAGGGTGCGAGCTGTACTGGAGCTGTCCAGAAGCAACCCCACTGCTCCTTGTGGGCTGCTCACTTCCAAGAAGAAGGAAGGAATTGAGCCAAAAAAGCTTTCTTTATTATTTCTGAATCTGCCAGTCAGGAGTTACTCACCCTAGATTAGTATGTGGGAGACTGGAGAGAGTAATGATCTTGACAGTGTTATTACTCCATAGAGGAAAAAAACCGAGGCCTTCCCTTCTAACAATTTGATGTTGAGAGGAGTATATTATTAACTCACCTTTTCAGACAAGAGTTATAATACAAAAGAGACTCAGGGCTGGGCATGGAGTCTCATGCCTGTAATCCCAGGATGTTGGAAAGTCAAAATGGGAAGATTGCTTGAGCCCAGGAGTTTCAGGCTACAGTGAACTATTGTGCCACTGCATTCCAGCCTGGACAACACAAGATCCTGTCTCTAAGATAAACAAACAAATAAAATAAAAGGAAAGATCCAGAAGCAAACTTTCATCTTCTGCCTTAGTTCATTTTATAAGAAAAACTTTTCTTAACTTCAATACACAAATCCCCTACATAAATTATTTTGGTTTATTCTCACACCCCAACATGAGAGAAATCATAAAGATACATTTCTTCATTTTGTTTTTTTTCTTAAAATGATTTATAAATAATTCTTAACACAATCTCACAGACAAAAATTCCTCAATCCAACCTTCAACTGTTTTCAATTTGGACAGAGTTCAATCAACCCTTTCCAGTGGTACTTGTTTAGTATGGCATCATCTGTCTTTCTCGGCATCTATCATGTGACCTGGGTCTGTCTAACGTTAGTTTTTGTTTTTGTTTTTTGAGTTGGAATCTCACTCTGTCACCCAGGCTGGAGTGCAGTGGCACGTTCATGGCTACCATAGCCTCGACTTTCTGGGCTCAGGCGATCCTTCCACTTCAGTCTTCCAAGCAGCTGAAACTACAAGTATGTGCCACTACTCCCAGCTAACTTTTTAATTTTTGTAGAGATGAGGTCTTGCCAAGTTGCCCAAGTTGCTCTCGAACCCCTGGACTCAGACAATCCTCTTGTCTCCTCCTCCCAAAGTGCTGGGATTACAAGTACGAGCCACCTTGCCCGACTCTAATTTCAGTTTAATTAATCCTGAAGTGATGATAAGCCATCTGTGTGCATAGGTCCTTCTACCTTGAGTCCCTTTTATGTCCTTGATGGTATCCGTGGGATTACTGCTGCAAACCCTGAAGCTGGAGGGAAAGACCCAGCATCTGCTTCAGTGACTGACTTGTTCCTTCTAATCCACATGTCCTCTAGTTGGTAAATCCATCTTAGCACCCTAACCCCACAACTTATGCCTGAGACAAATGGGGCCATGAAATTCCAGAGCATGGACATTATTACCAAACATATATTCTGAAACAAAACAATGCTTATTTTTACATTTATCTATTGCTGGGCACAGTGGCTCACGCCTGTAAATCTCAGCACTTTGGGAGGCAGAGGTGAGAGGATTGCTTGAACCCAGCAGGTTGAGACTGCAGTACCTGTAAGTGTGCCACTGCACTCGAGCATGGGTGACAGAGTCAGACTCCATCTCAAAAAATAAATAAATAAATACATAAATCTATATATTAATATCAACACTGTAGGTGCACATAGGAAAACAATAGTCTTAAATGTGTATCAGTGTTGGTATTCAAAAGGAAGAATGAATTTCTTTTGAATGTGCTGAGGAAAAAGAACTCAGTTTTATTGCATAACCTCCCAAAGAATTAATGTCATAATTACAGCAAGCCTTTATTGTCTTTCTCTGTGTATTTTTTTTAATTTTAGTTTTAAAAATGATTCTCTAAGTACTACTGAGTTGAAGCACACTCCACTGAAGAGCTTGTTAATGCTCATCACAGCATCTGTGTTGTATTTTGGGAGGTCCATGGAACTTAGTTAGAAAGAAAGTTGGCTCTGATTTCTTCTTTTTGTCCCCCCACTTGAAAAAACAAAGCCTGGCTGTTTGAAGACCCTTTTAAAAAAAAAAAAATCATTCTTTAGCTTCCTCTTGATTTGTGTTTATTGCTAAAAGTTTTCCCAGGGGAGAGCTAAAGACAACCCTAGAACAGTTCTGTTCTCCCAAGGGCTCCAGATAAGAGCCCTGAAGAAGGGAACACTTTCAACCCTCACAGCAGGACGTTGGTACTTTATAATAACCTCTCCCACAGCCCCGAGGTCTCAGCACTATTCGTTTTTTACCAGGACCCTTAACACAGCACAAAGGAAGACTTTGAAAGTCCCTGGACCCCACATCCCGCTGAGAGCCCTGAGAGTGTGATACTGCACAGCAGTCTTCAAAAAGCCCCCTAATTTTATTTCTGCCTCTGATTTCTGAGCCACAGTCTTCTGCTTGAACAAGGGGTAGAACCAGCTGTGTAAATAAATACAGATGACTGCAACAGGCTAAACACTCTTCCCAACTGCCTCACATAGACTCTCTGTTGATTGTGTGTAGGATGGATAAAGACATAGACCAAAAAGTGTTGTAAAACATGGTATTTTCTGGGGAAAAAAATGTGTCAGGTATTAAGTACCCAAATGACTGTTCTATATAAAATAGGGACTCAGGGCTGATGGTTGATCAGAAATAGTTAACGGTATTGTATTATTGTAGTTAGAAACTTTCAAAAAGATTTCCTAAAATTAATCAAGCAATTATTCAACAAATGTTCATTGAGCATCTACTAAAGACATGCATTTTTTCCCCCAAATGTTTTTGGGGACATTTGGCAAGTCCAAAGGAGATCTATCTATGCCTTTAAGACTGTGGAGCAGAGCAAAGAAATAAGAAGTGACTAAAGGTATAGTTTCTGAAATCAAGTGGCTAAGGTTTGAGATGTAACTCCCTTAGCTATGTTGCCTTGGACAAGTTGCAAAGCCTTTCTGAGCTTCGGTTTCTCTGTCTCTAATATCGCCTTACTCATAATGATATTATAAGGATTAAATAATGTAAGGAACAGTTTCTGCCACATAATAAACTCTCAACATAAAAATTAACTGCTACATTGTTTGGGCATGGACTAAGCTGCTATAACAAAAAGACTCCAAGTACATAACATAGCATAATAGAGGTAAAATTTTTTTTTGTCTGAACAGAGTGAGGTGGTCTGGGTTTATGTGGGAATCTCCACCATTTTCAACATGGAGCGTCCATCTCTAAGACTACAGAAGGCCAAGGCAGGAGGATTGCTTGGGGCCAGGAGTTTGAGACCAGCCTGGGCAACATAGTGAGATCAATGGAGGCAGATGCCTGTAGTCCCAGCTACTTGGAAGGTGGGGGTGGGAGGATCACAGGGGGTAGAGGCTGCAGTGAGCTATAATCACACTATAGCACTCCAGCGTGAACAAGAGTGAGACCTTATCTCTGGAAAAAAAGAAAAAGAAAAAAGGAAAGTTGGAGGTCAGGGGAGGGTGTGCTTAATCCTTTTAAGGGCATGACTCAGAAGTAGGACATACCATTTCTGGTTATATTTTCCAGAACATAGTCACTTGTTTGTGTCAACCTGCATTAGAAGGGTAGGAACTGTAGTTTCCTGCTGGCTGTGTGCTCAGTTAAAACTCATAACTTCTTTTTTTTTTTTTTTGAGTCGGAGTCTCATTCTGTCGCCCAGGTTGGAGGGCAGTGGCACGCTCACGGCCACCACTGCCTCGATCTGCTGGGCTCAGGTGATCCTTCTGCCTCAGTCTTCCAAGTAGCTGGAACTACAAGCATGTGCCACCATGCCCGGATAATTTTTTGATTTATTGTAGAGACGAGGTCTCACCAAGTTTCCCAGGCTGGTCTCAAATCCCTGGACTCAGGCAATCCTCTCGCCTCGGCCTCCCAAAGTGCTAGGATTACAGGCTTGAGTCACCGTGCCCAGCCCAAAACTCATAACTTCTATTGTGCAAGATGGTGGGTTACATGCCATCTCAGCCACAGTTGTCATTATTAGCTGTCATTAGGACTGATGGCAATAACTGCTATGAGAGCCTTGACCTAATAGGAGACAGATTCCTGGACACACAGGGGAAAGAAGAAAACATTCCAACAGAGGGATAGAGTGCAGAGCCATCACAGAGAAGGTATGTTCAGACTGTATTGCGAAATCTAGATTATTGCGAGGGTAGCATGCCATAGCAGAACCGTGTGGGAAGGAAAGACAGATCGAGAGTCGAGAAGCAGACCAGACAGGCCCTAAGACATTTGGTCTGCAGTTTTTAGGCAGTGAAGAGATAATAAAGTTTGTGAGCAGGAGAGGGAACGATTGGTGATGTAGTTGTGGAACATATGTCGGACTGCAGGGAATAGAACAGATTGACAAGGAGAAAAATGGAGGCTGATAGACTGATTGGTAAAGGCATTCTAATAAGTCAGGGATGAGATTCTGAGGGTGTGACCTGGGTCCAGGCGGTAGTAAGATTGGAAAGAAAGAGTCCAATAGGAGGCGCCTTTGGAAATAGAATCAACAGGATGAATAGCCGATTAAGTATGGATATGAAAAAAATAGGTACAGGATGACTCAAATTCTGTAGCATTAGTTTTCATCAGTACTGAGATGCCTTTAACAAGGACAAGGACTCTGAAAAGAGGGGAAAGAGGAATTAGGATGTGTGATGTTTTGTGAACCAGGAAAGGGGAGAGTCTCCCCTTTATAATGAAAAAATTTTTTTTTTGAGTTGGAGTCTCACTTTTGTCGCCCAGGCTGGAGTGCAGTGGCACACTCATGGCCATTGCAGCCTCGACCTGCTAAGCTTAGGCAATCCTTTCACCTCAACCCTCCAAGTAGCTGGAACTAGATGCATACCACCATGCCCCACTAGGTTTTTTTTTTTTTTGAGACTAAGAAAGGAAAGTTTATTTAAAAGTAAATTAGGCTGGGCTCGGTGGCTCAGCCTGTAATCTCGTGCCCTTGGGAGGCTGAGGTGAGTGGATTGCCTGAGCATGCGGGTTCGAGACTCGCCTGGGCAACTTGGCGAGACCTCATCTCTACAATAAATCAAAATGAGCCGGGTGTGGTAGCGCACGCCTGTAGTTGCAGCTACTCAGAAGGCTGAGGCAGAAGGATCGCCAGAGCCCAGCAGGTTGAGGCTGCAGTGGCCGGGAGCGGCCACTGCACTCCAGTCTGGGCGCTGGAGTGAGACTCCAACTCAAAAAAAAAAATAATAATAATAATACTGAGTGATCTCTCACAGAAATGAAGAGCTGAGTACCACATGTTCACTCATAAGTGGATCTTGAACAACTACCATAATACTATAAGAAAAGGATTGACAGTAGCAGGAAACTGCAGGGGGGCGGGGAGGTGGGATTGACAGTAGTCAATACCTGCCTGGGGTAGGAGCAGCACACCTCATCAACAAGGGTACCTGCACAATGAGTATTTGTATACCTCACCCTAAATTGTATCCCACAATTAAAACAGGAAAAAAAAAAAAAAAAGATCTGTGCTCTTACAACACACTGTCACACAATATGAGCTTCATAGATGTTTTTAAATGTTAAAGGTTGGATTATAGGTTATTTGCTTTAGCTTTGCCATTTGTAGTTTTCTGTGGCTGTGGAAGAAAGAGATTTCCTCCCAGAAATTTCTGCAAAAATGATTTGGCATCATACAAAACCAGCGTAAGAGTTCTAATGAGCCGGGCTCAGTGGCTCAGCCTGTAATCCCGCGCCTTTGGGAGGCTGAGGTGAGTGAATTGCCTGAGCCTGCGGGTTCGAGACCCGCCTGGGCAGCAAGACCTCATCTCTACAATAAATCAAAAAATCAGCCGGGCGTGGTAGCGCATGCCTGTAATTCCGGCTACTCAGACGGCTGAGGCGGAAGGATCGCCGGAGCCCATCAGGTCGAGGCTGCGGTGGCCGGGAGCGACCACTGCACTCCAGTCTGGGCGACAGAGTGAGACAACGATCAAAAAAAAAAAAAAAAAAAGTAAATTAGAGAGAGAAAGAGAAGGGAGAGAGACGATTCACCTCCCCAAGGTGGGGGAGGGGGCCAAAGCCAGGAAGCATGGAGACAGCCATAGTTCAAAGAGCACATGAGTCTTGCAAGGTAATGGCCAATGGCTGCTTGTGGTTGACTGGCTAGTTTTTGTATTTATTGTAGAGATGAGGTCTCACCAAGTTGCCCAGGCTGGTCTCGAACCCCTAGGCTCAGGCAATCCTCTCACCTTGGCCTCCCAAAGTGCTGGGATTACAGGCTGAGGCACCGTGCCCAGTCTATAATGAAATTTATTTCTTTGAATAATTGTTTAATGTCTGTTTTCCTCTATTAGACTACAAACTCATGTATTGTTGCATAACAAGCCGTCTCAAACTTTATGGCATAAAATAAAAAATCATTTATTATTATTATCTCTCATAGTTTGGAGGATTGACTTGCCTCAGGCAGACAAGTTTCACTTGAGGTATCTCATTTAATTGTAGCCAGATGAGAGCTGGAATCAGGGCTTCATATTGTCCTGCATGTTTTGATAATTTTTTTTTTTTACTTTATATCTCTGGACTTTAATTTGGATAGTTTCTACTGTTCTCTTTTCAAGTTTACTAGTCTCTTCTGTAGTGTTCATCAGTTATTAATTTATTCAGTTTAATGTTTATTTTGGATATTGTATTTTTTTATCTCTAGAAATTACATTTAGGTCTTTTTTTTACATCTTCCATTTCTTTTCCTGTTATGTTCATATTTTTTTCTAGATCTTTGAGCACATTTGGGATATTTTAAACAGCTATTTTAAATAATCTCTGTCATTTCTTACTCTATGTCTATGATTAATTTTTCTCTTAATTATTTGTCATAGTTTCTAGTTTCTTTGACTACCTAGTGATTTTCTCTCTTTCTTTTTTGAGTGGGAGTCTCACTCTGTCGCCAAAGCTGGAATGCAGTGGCATGTTCACAGTCACTGCAGCCTTGACCTGCTGGGCTCAGGAGATCCTTTCACTTTAGTCTTCCAAGTAGCTGGAACCACAGGCATGCACCATCACACCAACCTAGTTTTCTTTTTTGATTTATTGTGGAGACAAGGTCTCCCCATGTTGCCCAGGCTGTTCTCAAACCCATGAGCTCAGGCACTCCTCTTGCCTCAATCTCCCAAAGTGCTGCAATTACAGGTGTGAACCACCATTCCAGGCTCTTTTTTTTTGGAGACAGGGTTTCACTCTGCCATCCAGGCTGGAGTATAGTGGCATGATCCTGGCTCACTAAAGCCTGAACCTCCTGGGCTCAAACAATCTTCCCACCTCAGACTTCTGAGTAGCTGGGACTGTAGGTGTGTGCTACCATGTCTGGCAATTTTTTAAATTTTTGTTTTTTATAGAGATGAAGTCTCACTACATTGCCCAGTCTGGGATCTAGTGATTTTTGATTGGATGCTGGACAGTTATTTGTTAAGTATCTGGATTTTTTATCTTCTTTAAAAAAAATGAATAGATTTGTTCTGTCACACAATTAATTTACTTGCAGATCACTTTCATTTTGAGGCTTGTTTCTAAGCTTTGTTAAAGTGAGTCTAGAGTAGTCTTTACTTTAGGACTAGTTTAACCCCAATACTAAGGCATGCCCTGTATACGATCTTTAGTGAAAAAAAATTGTCCAGAGTACTCAATGAGGTTTCTGTCTGGTTGATCAGAAAGTAAATGTCTCCTAATGTACCATCTTTAGTAATAGTTTAGCTTACAGCTCCTCAGTCATTGTTTTTTCTGTTTTGCTTTGGTCTTGGGCAGTAGGGGTACTATGCATGCATATATTAGTATCCAGTCAGAAACTCAAGGAGATCTCTGTGCAGATTTTCAAAACTATATCTCTGCATAACTTCCTCTTCTCTGCCAAGCAAAATTCAACCATCTCATCTCATCTGAACTTCAGTTAACACCTTCCACTCAGGTAGTCTGTTATGCTCTCCTTGCTCTCCACTTCCCTGGAAATGCCTGGAGGGACTCCATATTCCCTGGAAATATGGAGTCATTATACACATCACTGTATTCATTTCCTTTCTCTTAGGGGCTATGGTTCTCTGATGCTGTTGTCCAACATCCAAAAACAGTTGTTTCATACCTGTTGTCCCTTTCTTTGGTTATTTGAGGCCTAAGGGCTGTTCTGGTACTAGTTATTATGTTATGACAACGTTAAAACAATATTATAAATAACATTTATCTATGATTTCCTCATCTTTTGATGTGATGGGGTAGAACTAGACTCGTGTTTTCTTTACTATTTCGACTAGAAATTCCATAGGAGGTTATGTGATGAAGGAAAAGACAAATTCAGATTTGCATGGTGTTAATGGGGGTTGAATTGGAAAAGAAACCTAGAGCAGAGAGATAGTTTAGAAGGTTTATTCAATAATCCAAGTAGAACATGAAACCTAAACTAAGGAAAATGTGGATAAGGAAGAGGAATCGAAGATAACTCTGGGGTTTCTAAGTGATTAAATAAACTAAGAGACAATAAGTAGCCCTAAACAGAGTGTGATGGCTTGTGCCTATAATCTCAGTAACTTAGAAGGCTGAGTTGGGAAGATCGTTTGAAACCAAGAGTTTGAGACCAGCCTGGGTGTGGTAGTGTACTCTTGTAGTTCCAGTTACTCAGTTACTTGGGAGGCTGAGGTGGCAAGGGAATCTCTTGAGCCCAGGAGTTCAAGGCCACAGTGAGCTATGATTGTGCCACTGCACTCCAGCCTGAGTGACAGAGTGAGACCTTGTCTCAAATAAATAAATAGCCTTAGATGTCCAAAGGTAGCACAGGATTGCTTCCTTTCCATGATGGCATGTGATACAATCGTGGGCAGAAAGCTTTGTTATTTTGGAAATAAGTGTTCCCTAGATGTGAATGTATTACTCTGAAATAATCTTTCCTCCCCTCCCCTTTCCCCCCTCCTCTCCCTCCCCTCCCCTTCTTTTTCCTTTTCTTTAAGAGTTGATGGAGAAAATTTTGCTTCCTAAAGTAAATTGAAATTCCTGAAGGTGGATTTTAAAGTCTGTATGTTAATTCTATTCATAATTTTGCTCTCCATGGATGGGCAGTCAGTAGACATTATTGACTTTTAAGAGCCAACTCTAGAGTCCTGGCTGCAAAAATGCTTTTTGGGAACTGTCAGCTTGTTGATGGGTTTGGATGACAGCATCCAGGATGTGAGGAGATGGAGAAGAGAGAAGATGCAGCAAATGAGCTTTGGGACATTCCTGTGTGTGGAGTTCAGGTTGAGGAGGATGATCCAGGAATGGAGACCGAGAAGAGAGCGGAATCTTAGAAATTTGTCTACCAGCTTGCCCTTCTCTTTACACAAACTTTTTTGAGTATCTCCAATATGCCTTGCCCTGTGAATGCATGCAGGTGATTTTGGCTGTGGCTTTATGTGTGTGTTTGTGTGTGTGCACGGTCTTGAAAGAGAGTGGCTATTAGAAATGGATGTTACAAAAGCAAGCAAGCAACGTAGTCTCTTCAGAAAGAGAAGGGTGGTTGTCCAAACCTCAAGATGGGAGAAACAAGAGCCAGGAACATTTCAAAGTATTACTTTTCCAGTCATACCCTAAACTCCAGGTCATTCCAGGGAAACCCCAAGCAAAGTCGCCACCAGAGAAAGAAGTGGACAAGGAACTCTTGTGTCCACCTCTTGGCCTTCCTGGCCTTCTTCACAGTACCCCTTGAGCAATCATGTGCAATCCCCAGCACGGGGACTGGGTGATTTCACTTAGATAAGAGATCTGAGATGGGTGCAAGTTTCTTAATGGTTGATGAAAAAATACAGCTCAGTGCAGGGGGCTCAGAATTTCCCACTCAGGGCCTTTTCTGGGGAAATTCCATGGGGGAAGACCAAGACAAGTGGCCTGGTGGTTGATGCCTGGCCTGTGTTGGGAAAGTTGTTACTGGGGGAGACAGGACCTGAGCTAGATACTGGGATATGGGAGGAGCTTGGAGGAGATGGAGTGGGGTACAGGCAACCAGAATAACTCAGCTTCTCTCCTCTCTCATTTCCCTGGTTCTCTTCCCAAGATAGCCCCTCTTTTCTTCTTTTTCAAATTCTGGTGATGTAACTGCCATTTCTTTGGAGTAATACTTTCTTTAAAAACTTTTATTGTGTCTTTAAATAAACAAAACAATAAAATACAATAAAAAAGAATATATAAACAATATTAAGCATCCTTGGAAAACAAAAGCTATACATATTTCCACTAGTCATGGACAACTACCTTAGGCAGTATTCCTTTGAATAAAATAATTAGATGGTTGGAATAATATAATACAAAAAGTTGTGCATAGGATTTTTAAAGCCGTACATTATGATAAAGACCTAACTTCTCTAAAACTCGGCATCTTCATCTGTGAAATGGAGATAATAATAGCACTTCCTTCACAAGATTGCTATCAGGACTAAATAAGATCATACATGTAAAATTCTTAGCTAGTGCTTGGCATATGGTAAACACTCATTAAATGTTAGCTAATATTAATATTTTTCATGTCATGCATGAATTCATTAGGTTATCAAAACATGATTTTTCAATGAGTACATAACATGTCATTTTATAACTGTACCATGATTTATTTAACTAGTTCTTTGTTCTGGGACATTTATACTGGGTAAAATTTTTACTATTGTAAGTAATTTTGAAGTGAAAGTTCTTCAATGTAAAACTTTGCCCACCTTTTGGATGAAGGTAAATTCTTGGAAATGGAAACAATTGTTGACAGAGAGAGAGAGAACGCCCTCAGAGTTAAAACTTTCCTTATCCACCTCAGCCCAGATTCTTCATAATCTCCCACAGCTGCCTCAGATATAAGGCCCCCCCTATAAAAGGATAACTGTTTGGAGCTGGCTTCTAAAGGGACCTGGGCTGAAGAACAAAGGTAGAGACTTTGGGACATTTTTAAGTCTTCCCTCCTCGTTGCCACAAATCCTCAAAGGGATAGGAATCAATAAACTGAGAACCAGAAGATTCAAGGTCTAGTTCTAGTTTAATGGTTAATGGTGTCACTTTTAGCTAGTTGCTCGACTTCCTTGGGCTTCCCCCTTGGTAAAAATGAAGAAATTTGGCTTCACTTCTAAAGTGCCTTTGAATTGCTAGCACTTCATAGTCACTGTCAACCTTTCCCATTTCCTTCTTCAGGTGCAGAATCTAGTTCATAAAATCTTCATTCATTCATTCAAGAGGCATGTATCTACCATCTACAATTTATCACAGAGATGAATTACATGGAATCTTTTCCTTGACAAACTCCCAGTCTCAGTTGGGAGATAGGACAGAAAAAAAATTATATTGACACACTGTGATAAGTGCTATCATAGAGGTTATTACTAAATCCCATGGAAGGACAGAAGGAAATATCTGTTATGTTTTTAATGGTACTGAGTGGATGGGTCACATTAAGAGTGGATTTACCTAGAAAAAAGTCAGCTGTCCCCAATCTCCTTTATGTATGAGCCTGATCCTCAGTATTTTTTTTTTTTTTTGAGTTGGAGTCTCACTACGTCACCCAGCCTGGAGTGCAGTGGCATGCTCACGGCCACCCCAGCGTTGACCTGCTCGGCTCTGGCGATCCTTCCACCTCAGCCTTCCAAGCAGCCAGAACTACAGGCACGCGCTACCACACCCGGCTAATTTTTTACTTATTGTAGAGATGAGGTCTTGCCAAGTTGCCCAGAGTGGTCTTGAACCCACAGGCTCAGGCAATCCACTTGCCTCGGCCACCCAAAGTGCTGGGATTACAGACTGAACCACTGAGCCCCGCCGATCCTCAGTATTAATAAAAGCTTTCTTTCTATGAAACCCTTGTCTGTCTTAAAATATTCCCATAAAGCAAATATTGTTGAGCATCTCCAGGATGGGAGAGAGGAAGTTGACTATAAAGATGAACAAGATGTTGGCCTTACTTTCTGGGACAGTGATGGAGATAGGCAACTGTGAAGGTAATTGAGGCTACAGGAAGAGGTGAGGGTGCTTTGCACAATGTGCTGTGGGGCCGTTGGGGAGGGAGTAATTTTATTCCTGGGAGATCTAGAGGAAAGTATTCTTTCTTGAGCGACAGGAAGAGCTCTGGGTTTGGAGTTAAAGAAGTCACATTCAGCTCCTGGGTCTTAGGTGAGTTGCCTAGAGGCTGTGAACATCAGTAGACAGCCCCAGGAACACTTACCAGGAGAGAATGCAAGTAAAGCTGGTGTTTATCACACACTGAAGATGATGTTCTTTTCTCCCTCTCTCCAGTTACTAATCTTTTTTTTTTCTTTTCTTTCTTTCTTTTTTTTTTTTGAGACAGGGTCTTACTTTGTCACCCAGGCTGGAGAGCACAGCCTGCATCTTCTGGGGTCAAGCAATCCTTCTGCCTCAGCCTCTGAGTAGGCACATGCTACTGTGATGGGCTAATTTTTGTATTTTATGTAGAGACTGTGCTGCCGAGGCTAGTCTTGAACTCCTGGCCTCAAGCACTGTTCCTGCCTTGGCCTCTGAAAGTGCTGAGATTACAGGTGTGAGCCACCATGCCCGACCCAATCACTAATCTTCTAGAGTCTCAGTTTATACACTTTAAACGTGTGAAGAGTATTTCTCCCTGAAGGAGTATAGAAGTAATGTGTAGGAGGCATTTGGCACATCCTAGAGCATTCTTGTGGTTCTGGAGGAGGGATGATATGAGCTGGGATCCTCAGGAACTGACTTCTCCAGCAGGCTTTTTAGGGAAGATTCTAGCATTCACCAGTGAGTTGCTGCTCTTTAGGAGAAGGGCTTGGGCCAGCAGTGGTTGCTGGACCCGGGCCTGATGGTGGTGAAAGCAACTCAGAGGAAAGGGCAATGGAGAAAAGTGGAAAGTGGACAGGGCCAGCTGTCAGACCTGGCCTGAGTGCCAGCAGGGAAGGGGCATGGGAGTAGGGCGGGGTCTGGGGATGGGCTGGCTGCTCAGGATATGCTTGCCACCTGGTAAGGTGGAAAACTGGAGAATAGAACAAGGAGCGGCCACCAATCACTCCTTCACCTCTGTCCCTCCTTGTTATATTCCAAAGGGAAAAGCTGTGATGAAAGGGCTTAAAAAATGTAGGGCAAGGGAAAGATAAACCAGGCTGGGTTGCCAGGACAGTAGTGAATGGGACAGCTGAGGTGGGTGGTTTGGCCTATGTGTGGGGGAGAAATGCCCCGAGAAGTACCATGTTTCCTTTAACATTCAAATGCAATGTATAAGATCCAGTGTAATAATTCCTCACCACCTCTCTCTGCTGACACCACTGAGAAAGACACACACACACACACACACACACACGCACACACACACACACACACACACAC
>NW_007246068.1:216189-222762 GCF_000164805.1 Carlito syrichta
AGAGAGAGAGAGAGAGAGAGAGAGAGAGAGAGAGAGAGAGAGAGAGAGATGGAGGGATGAAGGAAGGAAGGGAGGGAGGGAGGTTCATTTTCATGTAATATTTTTAAAAACAACATATGGGAAGGAGAAAGTGGGCTCTGAGAGAAAGAAAGAGAGAGGGAGAGAGAGGAGGGAGGAAGGGAGGGATAGAGAGAGAGAGAGAGAGAGAGAGAGGGAGAGAGTTCTGAGCATAAAAAGTCAACCAAAATTTTTGTTGACTGTCTTAGCACAGTAGTCTCATTCTTACTGGTAAGGTATTAAAATTGATTGATAGGTGAAGTTGTAATTCTTTTTTTTTTTTTTGAGTTGGGGTCTCACTCTGTCGCTCAGGCTGGATTGCAGTGGCACGCCGCTCACTGCCACTGCAACCTCAACCTGCTGGGCTTAGGCGACCCTTTCGCCTCAGCCCTCCAAGTAACTGCAACTACAGACGCACGCCACCACACTCAGTTAATTTTTGTGATTTATTGTAGAGACAAGGTCTCACCAAGTTGCCCAGGCTGGTAAGTTGTAGTTCTTGAAACAGCATATGCCTACCTGGAAGAAGGTCTCTATTGGAATATTCCAGGGATAATTTTTATTCTGGTAAATAGTTTTTTCATAATATTTTATTAATTATTATAATGTAAATAGTAATATTTTACATGTTGCATTTACTATTTACTGATACATTATATATAACAAATTAATTTATGGCAATATTTTATTTATATAATAACATATTAAGAGGTAGACCAGCTATTGTGTCATTTAATTATCCTAAGAATCCTCTGATGTGCAATGCTTATTAATTCTTCCCATTTGACAGAGGGGAACATGTTAGATTAAAATTGTCCAAGTCCATACAGTTAATGAAGGGTAGGTCTCTAGAATGATTTGAATCCAATGATTTAAACCTAGAAAGATTTGAATCCAAACTTACATTCTTACTAACTAATAATTCAAAGCTAACAATTTGAATGATCCAGAAGATCTCGAAAATACAGATGTGGATTGAAACTACTATGATCATATAGCAAGGAATTGATGGAAAATTCTAAGTGTGTCTCATAAAACCAGCTGTTTCAGTTTGAAATGGGAAACTATGGCTTAGTAACCGTTCATGTGAAATATGCTTGGATATACTTTTTAATTTTTTTAGATTTAAGTTTAATATAAGCCAACATATATGTAACATGGCTGCTTATAAAAGCTAATTGGTAAGGTTTCAGTAATTAGTAATATCTGAAGATTTATCTGGAGAAATACAACTATAAAAGGCACAGGAAATGGCGAATGGAACATGAAAGAAACATTCACGATAGTGAAGGATCTGGAAAACGTTGGTTTCTAACAATTTAGCAATGAGGAATTGTTGAAGGGATTACAGTTTTTTTTAAGAAAGCAGTAATAATTAATATAATAATACCTAATTTCCATATAACAGTTCCCTTGACTCAATCCTGTTTACATATATTCGCTATTTTATTTCTTAAAACAACCCCATGAATAGAGCTGTTATTATTCCCATTTTACAGATGAGGGAAATTTGTTATAAAGCACAGAAAACTAATACCATATCCCTCTGACTTGTATTCTTGGTTCTGCCATGGTCACAAGTTATATGCATGTGCCCAGCCATGGCCTGGAAGATTCACAAAGCCACAAGATTGTCCATCAGTAGGAAATATAGAAAATTACAGATTAGGCATATGAGAATTATGTGCTGGATATAAAGGCTGAATAGTACTGACACAGATGGTATATTCAGAAAGTAGTGTAAACTTTCTTGCTATAGTGGTTCTGTCATTTGTTACTTGGTAACTCTATTTAAAAAATTTGCAGTAAGGACTTTCAGCAACAGTGAGCTAAAACAATACCTGAAAACAAAACAAACAGAACAAAACAAAACTTGAAAGAGCATATATAATGAAAACTTAGGTCTTCAATGTTCATTTCTTGAAATAGTTGATGATGAATGTAAAACTTGAACAAAATGTTTGCTGACATTACTCATCAAAGGATTTTAGTGATGCCACTAAACCTAAAAAGTAGATGACACACATCTGCAGAAGAAGCAACAGCATGTACTTCTGAGCATAAAAAGCCAACCAAATAAATTTTACTTCAAAGTTAAAATTTATTTTAAAAGGATTGTGCTCAAAGAAAACAATTTAACATGCTCAACTGTAGAAAGGTTTGTTGGCACATCACTTTTTGAAGTCAATTTTTTTAGATCAAATGTTTGTTCTTCTAAATTACTTTCAATAATTTTCAATACCAAGATTTCTTGGCATGTACAAGGCAATGTTAGAGGTGGCTCATGTCTGTATCCCAGCACTTTGAAAGGCCCAGGTGGAAGGGTTACTTGAGTCCAGGAGTTCAAGGCCAGCCTAGACACTATAGTAAAACCTCGCTTCTACAAAAAAAAAAAAAAAAACAAAAAATCAAGACATTAACCAGGTGTGGTGGGCCATACCTGTAGTCCCAGCTACTTGAGAGGCTGAGGTGGAAGGATCACCTGAGCCCAAGAGTTTGAGGCTGTGGTGACATGTGGTGACATGTGATTGTGCCACTGCACTCTAGCCTGGGCACAGAGACCCTGACTCACAAAACAAAGAAAAAACCCAACAGAATAATTTTGCAAAGAGTTAGATAATTCCAGTTTTATTTCAAGGTTATCAGATACTTCAAATAGGAAGTCAATCAAGTAAATTCTAGTTAATGTCGTAATTTTTTAATCTGACTATTCATGAAATCAATTATGCTTTCAGAAGTTTATTTGTTGAAAGTAAAACATCCAACATAATTGTGAATACTGTGATAAATTCAATAAAAATTTCAACATTGAGAATGAAATTATTTGTGTCTGTGAAGATATTATGAATATTATAATATTGTGAATATAATGTTTGGTGGAGTTTTTACATGGTAAAAACTATGTTATAATCATGATATCCATGCAGCAGAAATTAAGTTGGATTGGTTGTGGTGCACACACAACTTCAAATTGCTGACAACAAATATCAAATATTTTACCAATTGAAATAGGAACTGGCTGGGTGCGGTAGCTCATGCTTATAATCCCAGCACTTTGGGAGGCTGAGGTGAGAGGATTGCCTGAGCCCACAGGTTTGAGACCAGCCCAGGCAACTTGGTGAGACCTTATCTCTATAATAAATCAAAAAAACTATTGGGGCGTGGTGTTGCGTGCCTGTAATTCTAGCTACTTGAAAGGCTGAGACAGAAGGATCACCTGAGCTCAGCAGGTAGAGGTTGCGGTGGCCCTGAGCATGCCACTGCACTCCAGCTTGGGCGACAGAGTGAGACTCTGACTAAAAAAAAAAAAAAAAAAAATTAGTGGTTAAGTTTTGCACACATTTTAATGTGTCAGTACAAAAAGTAACTGACTTTTTTTTGGTAATAAAGTTGATGTTAAAAAAAACAAACAGGCTGAATGTGGTGGCTCATGCCTGTGATCCCAGCACTTCAGGAGGTGGAGGCAAGAGGATTGCCTGAACCAAGGGGTTTGAGACCAGCCTAGGCAACTTGGCAAGACCTTGTCTCTAAAATAAATTTTAAAAAAAATTAGCTGAGTGTTGTGGTGCTTATCTGTGGTTCCAGAAGGCTGAGACAAGGATTGGCTGATCCCAGCAGATCAAGGCTGTGGTGTCTGTGAGTATGCCACTGCACTCCAAGCCTGGGCAACAGAGTGAGACTGACTCAAAAAAAAAAAAAAGTACGGCAATATACTTTGTTTTTGTTATGCATCATCAATCAGATCTTATAAATCTTTGACCTTTTGAAGAATTATTTGGCAAATCAGTGTCAACCATGGTGAAGACGTTCTCTTCATTTTGTTCAAAATCAGCTGGAAATATTTAATTAAATTATTCAATAAAAGAAACAACTCAGTACTTTAGTTTTTAAAGTGTATAACAAATTGCAATTATTAAAAACAAAGCTTGTAAACAGGGAGCGATTGATATTTATCCATACAAAAGCAAAGAAAAAGCCAAATTAATCGAGAAGAACTCAAATGGTGGAATAATTCAACGTGTGGAAAAAAAATCTTTTGATGAAGATTTTATTTTTAATTTTATAAGTTTTTATTCTACTCTGAAATGGACTGAAATTGAGAAGACCTATGATTTTGCAGAATCTAATCTTGCTTAAATATTTAGAAATTCATAAAAAAGAACACCTTTTAAAATGGCCTTCATCTTGTAAAAAATACTTGTTGAAGACAGTATTCTGAATGAAAAAAAAAGTACCTGTAAAAATATATGGGCAGAAATATTTACAGATGTCCACAGAAAGTCAAGATTTGAGACTATCTTCTATCTAGCACACTTTGCTCGGAGCTTCCTGTAGAATGCTCAGCACGTAAAAAATAGTTTCTCAAATAAAAATATTATGTCAAAAGTGAGGGGTCAATTGAAGCTGTCATAAATTTCATTTTTTTAATTACAAAATTCAACTATGAAGAATACTGCAAGCTGGGCTTGGTGGCTCAGCCTGTAATCCCGCGCTTTGGGAGGCTGAGGTGAGTGGATTGCCTGAGCCCGCGGGTTCGAGACCCACCTGGGTAACTTGGCGAGACCTCATCTCTACAATAAATCAAAAAATCAGCCGGGCGTGGTAGCGCATGCCTGTAATTCTGTCTACTTGGAAGGCTGAGGCGGAAGGATCGCCGGAGCCCAGCAGGTCGAGGCTGCGGTGGCCGGGAGCGGCCACTGCACTCCAGTCTGGGTGATAGAGTGAGACTCCAACTCAAAAAAAAAAAAAAGAGAAGAATACTGCAGACACTTTTATGAGAAAACTAAAAATAATTCCTTATGTAAAAGTTTTTCACAAAGCACAAGTGACAGTATTAGAGACACATACAGAATCATAAAATTGACTAAATACATTAATATGTACAAATAATAATAATTTCATTTTTATTATTTTTAATGGTCAGATATTAATATAATTTTAAAAATATATGCTAGTAACTCGGTTACATTATTTTAATTTTTTAAGGAATAAATTTATTTTTATTTTATTATTAGTTTTTGAGTTGGAGTCTCACTGTCGCCCAGGCTGGAGTGTAGAGGTATGCTCACGGCAACCTCAGCCCTGACTTGCTGAACTCAGGTGATTCTTCCACCTCAGCCTTCTGAGTAGCTGGAACTACAGGCGTGTGCTAATAGTTCCAGCTACTCAGCCACACTAGGCTAATTTTTTTATTTATTGTAGAGATGAGATCTCACCAAGTTGCCCAGACTGGTCTTGAAACTGTGAGCTCAGGCAATCCTCTCATCTTGGCCTCCCAAAGTGCTGGGATTATAGGTGTGAGCCACTGCACCCAGCCCAGAATTATTTTATTTTATTTTTTATTTCTTTTTGATTCAGAGTCTCACTCAGTCGCCCAGGCTGGAGTGCAGTGGCACACTCATGGCTACCCCAGCATCGATCTGCTGGGATCCGGCGATCCTTCCACCTTAGCTTTCCAAGTAGCTGGAACTACAGATACATGCTACCATGTCCTGCTAATTTTTTATTTATTGTAGAGATGAAGTCTCACTAGGTTGCCCGGGCTGGTCTCGAACTCATGGACTCAGGCAATCCACTCACCTCGGCCTCCCAAAGTGCTGGGATTACAGGCTGAGCCACTGAGTCCGGTCAATAATTTTATTTTTTAAAATATTTTTTTTTAGTCAGTTGCAGTGGTGCATGCCTATAATCCCAGTACTTTGGGAGGTGGAGGTGAGAGGATTGCCTGAGCTCAGGGGTTTGAGACCAGCCTGAGCAACATGGTGAGACCCTGTCTCTACAATTAAAAAAAAGAAAATTAGCTGAGCATGGTGGGATATGCCTGTGGTTCCAGTTACTTGGATGGCTGAGGCGAAGGATCATCTGAGCCCAGCAGGTCAAGGCTGTGTCAGCCTTGAGTGTGCCACTGTACTCCAGCCTGGGTGACAGTGAGACTCTGACTCAAATATATAGATATACATATATATGTGTGTGTATGTATATATATGTATCTATATAAATACATATAACATATATATATTTTGAGTTGGAGTCTCACTCTGCTGCCTAGGCTGGAGTGCAGTGGCGTGCTCATGGCCACCTCAGCCTTGACCTGCTGGGCTCAGATGATCCTTCCGCCTCAGCCTTCCAAGTAGCTGGAATTACAGGCAAGTGCTACCATGCCTGGTTTATTTTTTGGCTTATTATAGAGATGAGGTCTCACCAAGTTGCCCAGGCTGGTCTCAAACCCCTGGGCTTGGACAATTCTTTCACTTTGGCCTCCCAAAGTTCTGGGATTACAGCCTTGAGCCACCATGCCCGGCCTTAAAAATAATTTTTTTTTTTTTTTTTGAGTTGGAGTCTCACTCAGTCGCCCAGACTTGAGTGCAGTGGCTGCTCCCGGCCACCACAGCCTCGACTGCTGGGCTCTGGCGATCCTTCTGCCTCAGCCTTCCGAGTAGCTGGAATTACAGGTGTGTGTTACCACGCCTGGCTAATTTTTTTTGATTTATTGTAGAGATGAGGTCTCGCCTGCCC
>NW_007246068.1:223220-247575 GCF_000164805.1 Carlito syrichta
CTGTAATTCCAGCTACTCGGAAGGCTGAGGCGGAAGGATTGCCGGAGCCCAGCAGGTCGAGGCTGCGGTGGCCGGGAGCGGCCACTGCACTCCAGTCTGGGCCACAGAGTGAGACTCCAACTCAAAAAAAAAAAAAAAGTTGCACAAATTTTATAAAGTTCCAGCATACCTTCACTAGATTTTATTTTGCTCCATGTACTTTAACCTTCTTTCTTCTCTCCTTTCCTACCTCTCTTTCTTTGTCTGTCTGTCTCATATCAATATGGGTATTTACTTAAAAATTTTTTTTCTGAACCATTTGAGTGTAAGCTCAAGATATATTGCCCTTTTTCCCACTAAATCATTTAGGGTTGATTTTCTGAAAATAAGAATATTAAATTCAGGAAACTTAGCATAACTATAACACTATTATCTAATCCATAGTCAATCTTTAGATTTCATCTCTTGTCCCAATAATGTCCCTTATCACTATTTTTTTCCTAGTTTATATTCAATCCAGTATTGTATAGGGCAATAGTTGTCAGGTCTCTGCCTTATTTTTTTTCTTAAAGCAGGATTTATTGAGAGGTCAGAAAAGCTCCCACAGTGGGATAGGACCTGAAGGGGTTGCCCCAAATTTCTTTAATCTGAAACAATTCTTCAACTTTTGTTTTCTCAACTTTGACATTTTTTAAGAGAACAACCAGTTGTTTTGTAGAATGACCCTCGATTTGGGTATGATTAGTTACAGATCATGTGTTTTAGGCAGGGATAAAGTGATAATGTCCTTGTTAGTATATCATGTCCAGATGCACAGGATGTCAATTTGTCCCAGTGTTTGTGAGGGTGTTGACCTAAATCATTTGGATAAGATGATGCTGGCCACATCTCTCCCCTTTAAGGTATAGCTATATCTTGTGAGAATTACTTGGAGATCATGTAAATCATATATTTACCCACCATATTTAACATCAGTTCATTTTATCAGTTGTCCTAGCTTTGGTCAGTGGGACCTCCTGCAAGCTGGATCCTTAATTTTTTGATATGCTTTCTTATTCTTAAAGCACTTCTTTAGTTTTCAGCACTAGATGCTACAGGATCATCTTGTATTCTTTCTGTTCCAGGCCTGGAATCAGCCTTTTCTTCATGAAGTCCTGGTTTTTTAGAGAAGGGACACAGAATGCATTGTGATTGCAAAAGTGAAAACACACACATATATCAACACCAAATATAAAGAAAACAAACAAACGGCAACAACAACCATGACACAACAAAGAACTTTATATAAGCTTCATGACAGAGATAAACTCTTACATCTCAATAATCAGCATGAATGTGAATAGACTAAATGCTTCACTGAAAAGACATAGAATGGAAAACTGGATAAAAAGGCACAACCCCACAATTTGCTGCCTCCAGGAAATACATCTCAATACAAAGAGCTCTCACAGACTCAAAGTTAGAGGATGGAAAATAAATTTTCAGGTGGACGAAACACAAAAGAAGACACGAGTCATGATCTTTATATCAGACAAAACAACCATTAAACTATCAACAATTTAAAATGATACAGGACACCATATAATGATAAAAGGCTCAATCCATCAACAAGATATATATGCACCCAACATATATGCACCTAACATATATGCACCTAAACATATATGAACCCAACACAGGAGCACCAGCTTTTATAAAACAGCAACTAAATAAACTAAAAAAAGATATTGGCTATAACACTATCATATCTGGGGATTTAAATATCCCACTTACAACCCTAGATTATAAAACTAGATAGATCATCGAGGCAAAAAGTCAATTAAGGAGATCCAGAACCTTAATTTGATGCTTAACCAAATGGACTTAATAGATACCTATAGAACACTCCACCCAACAACTATAGAATATACTTTCTACTCATCACCACATGGAACATACTCCAAGACTGACCACATCTTCAGCCATAAATCAAGTATACACAAATTTCATAAGATCAAAATACTTTCATGCAACTTCTCAGACTACAGTGGAATAATAATAAATATTAACACCAACAAAATTCCCCCAAAACCCACAAAAACATGGATTCTAAACAGCATGATGCTGAACAACTCCTGGGTCAACACAGAAATCAAAACAGAAATTAAAGATTCCTGGAAACAAATGAAGATGAAGAAACATCTTACCAAAACCTCTAGGATGCCATGAAAACAGTACTGAGAGAGGAATTCATATCTGTAAACATCAAGAAAATGGAAACACCACAAGTTAACAGCCTAACAAATTGCCTAAGGGAGCTGGAAAAAAAGACCACCAAAACTCTAACTTCAGCAGAAGATTCCAGATCACCAAAATAAAAGCCCAAATATGGGACATAGAAGACAAAAATATCATAGAAAAAATCAACGAAACAAAAAATTGGTTCTTTGAAAGGACAAACAAGATTGATGGACCTCTAGCCAGATTGACTAGGAAAAAGAGAGAAAAAGCCCAAATAAAACACAATCAGAAATGCAAAAGATCAAGTTACAACTGACCTTGAAGAAATATAAGATTATTAGAGATTACTATGTACACCTGTATGGAAACAAACTTGAAAACCTAAATGAAATGGAGAACTTTCTGATATCACATGGCCTCCCCAGGTTGAAACAAGAAGAAATTGAGAACCTAAATAGACCAATAACAACCCAGGAAATTGACTTCATTATAACAAAACTACCTACAAAAAAAGTCCTGGACCAGACAGCTTTCCAGTGGACTTCTACAAAGTCTACAATGAGCTGATACCAATCCAACTAAAAGTATGCCAGGCAATCAAGAAAGATGGAATTCTCTCCAAATTATATTATGAAGCTAACATCACATTGATACCCAAACTGGGTAAAGATTCACCAAAGAAAGAGAACTACAGGCCAATATCCTTGATAAACTTGGATGTAAAAATTTTCAACAAGATTCTAGCAAGTCAGATCCAACAACACATCTCAAAAATTATTCATCATGACCTAGTAAGCTTCATCCCCGGAATGCAGGGCTGGTTTAACATCTTCAAGACCATAAACTAATTAAATACATCAACAGATGTAAACACAAGAACCACATGATTATATCATTAGATGCAGAAAAAACTTTTGATAAAATCCAGTATCCCTTCTTGATGAAAACTTTTGAACATCTAGGCATAGATGGAACATATGTCAAAACAGTAAGAGCCATTTATGATAAACCCACAGCCAACATACTGCTAAACAGGCAGAAATTGGAATCATTTCCCCTGAAAACTAGAACAAGACAAGGCTGCCCACTCTCACCCCTCCTGTTCAACATAGTGTTGGAAGTCCTAGCTAGAGCAATCAGACAAGAGAAGGAAATCAAGGATATCCAAACAGGAAAAGAGGAAGTTAAATTATCCCTCTTTGCAGACAACATGATCCTATACCTTGAAAACCTGAGAGACTCTGTCAAAAACCTTCTTGTACTGTTAAAGGACTTTAGCCAAATCTCGGGGTATAAAATAAAATGCAAAAGACAGTCACCTTCTTATACATTAACAATAAATAGAGAACCAAATAAAAAGCACAATCACATTCACAATAACAACACACAAAAAAATGAAATACCTTGGCATCTTCCTAACCAGAGAATAAAAGACTTTTACAATGAAAACTACAAAACACTGCTCAAATAAATCAAAAAAGGCACAAACAAATGGAAAAATATTCCATGCTGATGTACTGGAAGAATTAACACTGTTAAGATGTCCATCCTACTATAGGCAATCTACAGATTTAACACAATACCCATTAAATTACCAACATCATTCTTCTCAGACCTGGAAACAACAATACAGAAATTCATATGGAAACATAAAAGACCATGAATAACCAAAACAATCCTCAGCAAAAGAAACAAAGTGGGAGGTAGCACACATCCAGACTTCAAGTTCTACTATAAAGCTACAATAATCAAAACAGTCTGGTATTGGTACAAGAACAGACATATAGAACAATGGAACAGGATAGAGATTTTGGAAGCAATACCTCAATTTCTCAAACAACTCATCTTCAACAAGCCTCTGCCAATAACCACTGGGGAGAGGAGAACCTGTTCAGTAAATGATGCTCGGAAAACTGGCTGACCACATACAGGAGATTGAAACAGGACCCCTACATATTACAAAAAAAAAAACACCTCTAAATGGATCAAAGACTTAAATGTAAAACCTCAAACTATAAGAATCCCAGAAGAAAATGTAGGAAACACCCTTACAGAAATTGGAATAGACAACCAATTCCTGATCAACTATCCAAAAGCGAATGCCATAAAAGATAAGATAGACAAGTGGGACCTCACCAAACTGAAAAGCTTCTGCAAAGCAAAGGAAACTATCAAGAGGGTGGGGAGACAGCCCACAGAATGAGAATATGTATTTGCCAAATGTAAATCTGACAAAACCCTAACATCCAGGATCTATAAGAAACTCAAATATGCTGAAAGGAAAAAACAGCCCTATTAAAAAGTGGGCAAAATATATGAATAGACACTACTCAGAAGAAGACATATGAGTAGCCAACAGATATATGAAAAAATGCTTAGCCTTACTAATCATCAAAGAAATGCAAATTTTAAGCACACTGAAATACCACCTAACTCCAGTCAAGATGGCCATCATCAGTAACTCAAAAAACAACAGATGCTGGAGAGGATGTGGGGAAAAGGGAACATTTCTACACTGTTGGTGGGAGTGTAAACTAGTATAACTCTGTGGAAAACAAGGTGGTGATTTCTAAAAATCGATCTTCCTTTCGACCTAGCAATCCCCCTTCTGGGAATATTCCCAGAGGAACTCAAATCACTCTATTTAAAAAATACCTACACACACATGTTTATTGCAGCATTATTCACAATAGCAAAAACATGGAACCAACCGTGCTGCCCATTGAAAGTGCACTGCATAAAGAAAATGTGGTACATGTATATGAATGATTATTATGCAGCCACAAAGAAAAACAAAATTATGGATTTTGCAGCAACTTGGATGAATTTAGAGTGTATAATACTCAGTGATCTATCACAGAAACAAAGATTTGAGCACTACATGTTCTCACTCATAAGTTGGACCCTGAACATTTATCATGATACCGTAAGACAGGGATTGTCAGTAGCCTGGGACATGACTTGCCGGGGGGTGGGGGGGATAGAGAAGGCACACAACACCAATAATGGTACTGAAACTTTACCTGTACGATGACTACTTATGTACCTAACCCTGAATTGTGCTCCATATCTTTAAAATAAAAATAATAATGTAAAAAAAAGTTACACTATACAAAAAATAAAGAAAAATAATAGTGACAACAAACAAACAAAAAAGAATGGCATTTATAAACCAAGGTCTGAGTACTAGGTGTGCTTATTGTTATGGGTGTCATTGCTTATAGGACCTCTCAGTGGTGGTGCTCACACACATACACTGACACATGAACACACAAACATGGACATATACTAATTTATTGAACTTTTTCTATGTATGTTTGTATATAGAATCACAAATTTATTCTGATACTTTCAATTTACTCCAACACCACAGGATGCATTCTAGTCTTCTCCTTTTCTAAGACTACTTTCTCAAATAGTAAAAATCCTGGCTCCCATCCTCTGCAGTTACTGATTTGTACATGGCTTGGATATCACTATGAATGCAAACTTACTAACTAGAGTTTACTATGTTCATAGTTTTATTAGGTAAAAACTACATACAGCAATATTTAGAAATCTTAAGTGTACAGTTTGATGATTGTTTTTCCAAATGGATGTAACTATGTGATATGATTCTTGTCAAGATAAAGAATATTTCTATCACTCCAGTGAGTTTCTTTATGTTCCTTCGTGGCCAATAAGTCTCTCCTCCAATACATACATTCCACCTTAATTTAGTGATATAAAATCCCAGTCATGAAGATATTCTACTAGATCCTTCTGGAAGCTTTGCAGTGTTAGCTTTTATTGTTAGGTCTGTGATCTGTATTAAGTTGATTTTTATAAATGGTGAGACAGGAGTTGAAGGTTACTTTCTCTCTCATCTGTACATCCAGTTGTTTAAAAGTCTTTCCTTTTTTCTCATTGCATTGCTTTGGAGTCCATGTTGAAAATCAATTGATCGTATAAATAAATTTCTAGACTTTATTCTTTTCCATTGATAGCTGCCTGTCTTTATGTTACTGTCACACTGTCTTGATTACTGTAGCTTTTTAGTAAGCCTTGAGATGAGATAGTGTAAGTCTTCCAACTTTTTCCTTGTTTTTTTTTTTTTTTGGAAAGCAGGATTTATTGAGAGGACAGAAAAGCCCCCACAGTAGGAGGGAACCCGAGGGGGTTGCCCTCCCTTGTTTTTTAAGTATGGTTACACTAGTGGTTTAAAAAATTTTTTCATATACACTTAGAATTATCTTGTCAGTATCTATAAAAATACCTGCAGAAATTGTAACTGGGATTGTTGTGAATCTATAGATCAACTTGGGGAGAATAGACATAGAACAACATTGAGTTTCCTAATCCATGAATATAGCATGCCTCTCCATTTGTTTAGATACTTAATTTTATCTCAGCAACATTTTATAGTTTTGTGTGTAGAGAACTTGAACACTTCTGTTAATATATTCCTATGTATGTTATGTATTTTGACACAATTGTAAATTAACTTGTTTTTAAATTTTATTTTTGTTTGTTACTAGTATACAGAAATGCTATACATTAGACTTTTTATACTGACTTTTCATCCTGCAACCTTGAAAAAGTCACTTAATAGTTCTACTAGTAGTTTTGTAGATAGATTCCTTAAGATTTCCTTTTTAATATCTGTGATCAGAAATAGTTCTATTTCTTTTTTTTGAGTCTTTTTACCTTTTATTTCTTTTACTTGCCTTATTGCAGTGTCTGATTTCTTGATGAAGATTGCATAAGGCTGATGTAAGATTGATACTTCCATTGTTTTTGATGAGTAGTTCATCATTATTCATATTATAATTCTCCTTGAATTATAGTCTATGTTTTGTTCTCTATAGACAATAGCCCTTTGGGGGCAGAAAATGTGGTTGAAAATAATACTAGTGGATAAAATTCTATTTTTTGTATAAGATTGATTCCCAAGAAAGTAAAATTTTAGAATATTCTATTTTTTTATTGTTTAAGTTTGGGTAGGGTTAGATGTTGAGACCAATATGGGGATGTTTGTGTGGAGAAAAGTACACAAAGACTAAACTTAACTAGTTAAATTTACCAGGAGTTATTGTTTTTGCAATCTGCTTTTATTCTGTTTGGGTCATATGTTGTTTTTGAAATGTTTATGTCCTTGGAGAGGTTAGTGATGAGAACATTTTAAAAACTCTTAAAAAAAAAAACCTCTCCGCAGTTCTTTAAATGCAATCACCTGTTGGCATGTGGTCAAGACATAATTCACAATGAAATGTTTGTTCTCTGGGATTCCTCCACATCAAGCAGGCAAAAGTTTGTCTAGTCGGTTGCCTTTTCCAGAGGTTCTGATGGGAGATGTGCTGTCTGCATTGTTTTAAGATGATGCATATCAAGGGTTAATTTCCTTGATCCTTGTTGGGGTCCTGTGGTCAAGCCTATGCTGGGCATGGTGTTTTTCCTTCTTTACCCACCAACAAAAGCTACAAGACCCTGTTATTTTCTTTCTCCAGTGTTGGAACTAAGCTTTTCTTCATTCCTCCATTCCCATGGTTGTTCTTGTCTACTTCCTGTCACTTCACTCATGTACTGCCTGCCTGGACAAGGAAACAATGGAAGAATTTCAGTCAATATCTTCATGTAACAATTTTAATTGAACAAGCAAAGAGTGTGCAGTCTAGTGGAGAAGATATCTAGTGAGAGATGACAATGTTTGAGACAGATGCTCTAATTAAAATGAGCACACAGTGCCGCAGGACATATGGGAGAAAGCTCACCTTGGGAAGGTTCGATATTTTAAGAGGCACAGAAATATAGCTCAAAAGGTAAGCAGAGGCTAGCTCATGAAAGAGTTTGAACGACATATTGAGGAAGTAAGTCTTTAATCTGAGTTTTGAGAAGCCACAGAATACTTTATTTTATTTTTATTTTTATGTATTTATTTATTTTGAGTCGGCGTCTCACTCTGTCATCCAGGCCAGAGTGCAGTGGCACATTCACAGGCACCGCAGCCTGGACCTGTTGGGCTCAGGTGATCCTTCCACCTCAGCCTTCCATGTAGCTAGATCCATAGGCATGTGCCACCACACCCAGCTAATTTTTTGATTTATTGTAGAGATGAGGTCTCACCATGTTGCTCAGGCTGGTCTTGAACCCCTGAGCTCAGGCAATCCTATTGCCTCCCCCTCCCAAAGTGTTGGACTTACAGGCTTGAGCCACTGCACCTGGCTCATAGAATACTTTAAAGTGGACTCTTAAGGTTTGTATCTTTAAAAGTTCATTCTAGTGGGATTATGGAGGATGAATTGTAGACAGGAGATCTAATGGGACACATAAGAGGTGAGAAATTGTGAGGACCTGGAAGTGGAGTCAATGAATTTGTGTAAGAGGAAATAGAATCAAAGAGATATTTTAGAATTTAGACTCCATGGTACTTGGGGACCCATGGGATGGAGGATGGGCAGGTAGAATAGGAATGAGGAGTTGTTAGGGGTAGGTCTCCAAGATTTGCGAACTGATGGATAGCAGTGACATTGGCCAAGAGAAGAGATACAGAAATAAAAGCAAGTGTGTTTAGGGGTGGGTGGGTAAGAGACTATGAGTTTATTTTTGAAATAGTAGATTTTAGGTATCTATCAAGAGATAATAATCAGATGTTATTATAAGAACTATTTTTGTTTTCATTCCTACAATTGATAACATCTAGTAACTTTTCAGTCCAATGTATTTTTTCAATTATAATAGCATTGTCATAATTTTCTTTTTTCTTAATCTCTTGGGCCACACATATATTTCCAACTCTTTTGCATTTATTATTATTATTTTTACATTATTACTATCATTGAATTAGAAATATTTTACCTTAAAATGTGGACTTAAATTTTTTTGTTTGCATTATTGTTTGATTTCAATACAAAACCCTTTTTTCGGCATATACACATCTCATTTTCTTTTACATAACAGGGCTACAAGTAGGCTTTATCAAATGAGGATAATGAGGCTCAGATATAGTAGGCAAGTGCTTAGGCTTATGTGGAGAGAGGTGAAAAGACATACTTGAGAAGCAGGTATTCTAGCTGGGATGAGAAGGAAGAAATTGTGTGTTGACATAAGAGAACTGAGGGGGCCACTAGCAGGCAGCAAAACTTCTGCCTGTGTGGAACAGAGTGGCATGTGGGTCCATTTAAAGAACCTCTAGGCAGTTCACATTCAACTCCATACATTACTGGAATACCTACTGTGTGCTTGGCACAAGGCTAAGAACTAGGGATGTAAAGACTAAGTAAGACAGTCCTTCCTTTCCAGGAGCTGGGATTGGCATCTGTTTAAACAATGAACTATACACGATTGTTGAGTTCTAAAATAGAGTAAAAATATATATATACTTTGGGAATGGAGAAGAGGGGATAGTTAATATTGTGTAAGAGTGCAAGTAAAGAGAAAGTGAAGAAAGGAGTTATATTTGAGCTGAACCTTGAAAAGGCTGGAGGAGAATTTATCAGATAGGTAAAGAGGGCAAGTACATTTCCAAGTACAGTAAAGAACAGGTCAAAAGCTTGGATGTTTACAAGTTTGTGGGGTGGATATAGGTTGGTGTCAAATGTACTACCAGGAATAGAATAGCTTATGAGAGAAGACCCAGATAGAAAGGTGGACATTTTATTATCAGCTCAGTGCAAACTACTCAAAGGCAGATCAGGAAGGATAGGAGAAAGAGAAAAACTCATAGACCATCTCTTTCTATAATATAATCAGCTAGACCGCTGAAACTTGTATCGCCCTAGAGTTTTTCCTTTTTTTTTTTTTCAAGTTGGGGTCACTCCGTTGCCCAGGCTGGAATGCAGTGGCACGATCTGGGTTCTCCACAGCCTCAGCCTCCTAGGTTCAGGCAATCCTTTTGCCTCAGCCTCTGAGTAACTGGAACTACAGGCATGCACCACCACCATGTCTGGCTAATTTTTTATAGAGGTGAGTTCTCGCTATGGTGCTTAGGCTACTCTTGAATTCCTGGGCTCAAGTGATCCTCCCACCTCAGCCTCTCAAGGTGCTGGGATTATAGGAGTGAATCACCGTGCTGGGCCAGCCCTAGATTTTTAAAGATCTCTATGTCCTGAGGATTCTAGGATGGGTAAGAAGGTTGGACATGCACAGAAAAGTTTGGTAGTGAATACCCTCCCTTTCTTACCTGGAGTCTGGACAAGGTTTTGTGCGTGTACTTACTTTAGGTCACAGACACCATGATCTTGGAATTCAGAGATTCCCCGCTCCCTGTAGTAAGGATATCCATGAAAGATTGGGTTGAGATCAAGTGTTTGTCATTTGTGGGAGAGGAGGTTGCATGAAAAAGCCAAGACTCAAGTTCCCCTTGAGGCATAGGGGATAAGCAGGTACACCTGGCAGGGAAGGTGGTCTGTGCTCAGGCACAGGTGTGGACGTCAACAAGATAACATGGGAGAGTATGGAAACCTTTCTCAAGTGAGCAGAGTGTTTGTGTCCAGGACCAGGCTCACATTATAGAGCTGTTTATAAAGCATTTATATCTGATATGGGGGGGGGACTCTTCGGACTTCTAAGCAATGGCTAATGAAAGGAACTTTTTAGGAAGATTATTCTGGATGAGTGGGCTGCTTAGAGTCTCTGCTGATACTTGTATTTTCAATTGCTGGGTTCTTATAAGTAGGGAAGTTTTCATGTAATTTTCATGATAAGCAAATTCACTGGATGCCCGTCAGCCTCTTACTGTTCATGACTGAAAGTTCTGGAGTTAAGGGTAAACACAGGACTGAGTTAAGGGAAAATGGCCCAAAGCCTGCATCGAGTAACTGAAATCAGCAGGGGTTTTATCATCCCTATGCCATGTGCAATGGCTTTTCCCGAGTGTTATTTTTTATCTGTGTTTGCTTCAACCTCAAGGGACAATCTGTTCAGTCACCAGAAGGGATGCCTTCAAAGAGTTTTCTTGGACAAGGTCCACTCATGTGGTCAGCTGTGACCTCATCTCCATGCTCCAGGGGCCCCGGTTTGGGGCTTGATATCTTGAGTTCCTGCTTGAATAGAAAGCAGAGAGGCCCTTCTTTTGAATAGCCTTTCATTTTGGAACACACCAGAAACAACCAGTTAGCTTGTTAAATGTTTTCCCAGATTTTTTTTTTTCATTTTAAAATAATTTAGCCCATTGCCCTGCTTATTGTCAAGAGTTGTGAGAGACAGCCAACGCTTATAATCTTTTAACACACAAACACAAAGTGGGAGGTTTGGGGAGTTGCAGGGGTGGGAATAGTAGGGCTTTTTCACATTCTGGCACAACCTTTGGAACTGTAAGGAAAGCAGAATAGAAATACTGTTTCAGATTTTCCTAAATTGTGAACTTGATGGTTCTACCAGCGACTGAAATACTCATCTCATGGAAATTTTCACACTTCTCTTTCATAACTGTCTCTTCAAATTTGAAACTGCTTAGGATAGGCTCTCTACTCCTCCATTTCATTGATTCTTGAAAACAAGTACCCCCTGGCTGACTCCTGCCATCCGTTGGAGAAGCCACATGTCACGGTGCCTTTCTCCTGCCTGGTTCAACCAGCTATGGGTACACATTCAAATCCTACAACTACTGTATTCACATCCTCTTCCAGTAGTAAAGGGACTTGTGCATATTCAGTCTGAAAAGCAGCTGAGCAGATGGGCAGGGAGTGTGAGAAGGGATTGAGGGCAGGTCTCTTGCTGCAACTCTGGAGAGGGAGACTGTGCACGGGACCGGACCAGCTTCCAGAACCAGCCTCCTCTGCCAGAAACAACTTATTCCCTGAAGAGCCTCTGACTCATGCCTCTAATCAGACTATTATGGCTTCCTGGATGCAAATCTGTCTTTTTAAAAGTGTAGGGTTTTTTTTTTTTTCTTTTTGAAATTTGAATTCTGAGTTCATCTACGCAGATGAGTTCCCCTGTTTCATGCTCTCACGGTGCTTTTTGGAGCTCAAATCACAAAGTCCATTTGCAGACTAGATTTTTAACTCTATGCATGTGAAGACTGGGTATCTGTTCTATTCACTACTATATATCCAGTATCTCGCATAGTAAATGGAGCATTGTTCCACTGTTTTAAAATAATTGTTCATTGAACAAACAAACAAATGAATGAATGAAAGAATGGTGTGTTGTTCCTATATAGCCCTACCAAAGAAGAAACATTTTAGGAGATATTAGACCTCCAAAACCATAGCAAGGAACAACTAAGGAACATATCCCGGAATTTTATTATGTTTTTATTTGGGACACAACTCAATGAGTGTGGTCACCTGATTTCTATGTCACAGTAGAGTGAAAGTAAATTAGGGAGTTGAGATGCCGCTAGGGAGAAGCCACTCTGATGGGAAAAAGGGGAACAACCTAGGGTCAGACAAAAGGCAGGCCTATGGGTGTTGTGACATGTGCCTGTAGTCCCAGCCACTTGGGAGGCTGAGGCGGGAGGAACACCTGAGCTCAAGAGGTCAAGGCTGTGATGAGCCAGGCTCATGCCTGCACTCCAGCCTGAGCAACAAAGTGAGACCTCTCAACTCAAAAAAAAGAAAAAAGAAAAAGGCCGGCCTAATTCTCGTCAAGTATAGGAGTGTGAGGCTATTGAATGCAGGAGCAGGTCACCCTATAAACTTTACAAGCACAGAGATCATCCCTATACTATACTAACGTGTAATAGTTGGAAAGGCAGTGAGAATTTTCAGTTATCTGGAAAGTTAACTGTGAGCTCTTTTATTTCCAAATGATGCTGGACCACCGAGGTATTAGCACTCTTTGGCATATCAATCCTATTTCTTCTGAGCTGTTTAGAAAATCCACCACTCTCTTTGATACAGGTAATAATAATCATATCCCATTCTGCTTCTACTTCACAAATTGTAGGACAAGATGTTGCCTCAGCAGTACATTTGAGAAGGAGGAGAATTCTTTCCAAATTCTACTTGAAACACAAGGATCTTATGCACATCTGTATCAGAAATCATTTTCAACCAAAAAAGGGAAGCTGAGAGAAAAAAAGCAATGACAAGAAGCCATCTTGAGGATGACAGGGAGGCTAAGAAGTGCAGCTCAACTAATGGGAGAAGAGACTCCTCAAAACATCTAGGAGAGACCAGTGGAGACATGCAACCTGGAAGAGGTTGGGAAAGTTTTATTCAGGCAATGGCGTGGCAGGTGTTTGCCAGCAAGAGCAGTGGTTCTTCCAAAACCCTTCTTATGTTAATGCACATGGAACAATATTTGCTTCAGATTTCTAGGTAAGGAGAAAAATACTGCACAAATTAAGTTATAAAAAAGTTTCTATTCCAGAATTTAGTATTTTAGAGCACACATGGGCTTCTCTTTTTTTCTTCTCTTATTTTAAGCAGGCACCAGGTTGTCTAGGTTGGGAACTACCACTCAATTAACACCTAAAGGGAAAATATATCTAAGTATTAACTGTATAATGTGAAATACAAGAAATTGTTGCATTCAAATTATTGTTGGAAAATAACTTATAGAAAAAGGCAAAAAACATTAAGAGGAAAGGTGAACTTGTTACTATCCCAGTTTATATCGATTATGAAAACAAGATTATAAAAGATATATAAAATTTAAACATAAAAAATTACTTTTACAAAACTGCTTTCCATATGTATATATGTACACATATACTTGAGTCAGAGTTTCACTCTGTCACCAGGCCGGAGTGCAGTGGCACGCTCACTGCCACTGCAGCCTCAACCTGCTGAACTCAGGTAGCTGGAACCAAGTGGCTGAAATCACAGACGCGCGCCACCATGCCTGGCTACTTTTTTTGATTTGTTGTAGAGATGAGGGCTTGCCAAGTTGCCCAGGCTGGTCTCGAACCCCTGGGCTCAGACAATCTTCTTGTCTCCACTTCCCAGAGTGTTGATATTACAGGTGTGAGCCACTGCACCTGACCCTTATATATTCTTTTCTAATTTTTGTCAAATAAGCTTGTATGTTGTTTACATAACTACAATCACAGTGTACTTTTGTATTACCTCATTTTTATGACTAAATATTCCATGGAGGCTCTTGCTTGAAAAAGTGTTCATCTATTTGGGGGAAAAAGGAGTTAGCTTCTTATCTCACTCTAGAAGCCAATTTATTTGCATATTGACTAGATGATAAAACATAACAATGAAAACTTTGTTAGAAAACAAAATGAAAAATCATACAGTTTTCAAAAGAAACAAAAAATACAAAGTACCTAGGAATAAACCTAAGATGTATAAATCCTACATGAAGAAAATTAAACATTTTCCCGAGAGAACAAAAAGACTTGACTAGATACAGAGACAGGTCATGTTCCTGGATAGAAGGCTTTCTATAGTAAATATGTCAATTCTTCCCTAGTAGCTACAGCTGTAACATTTTCAATCAAGACACCAATAGAATTTCTCTTGGGATTGAACAAAATTCTCCTAAAGTTCACATGAAAGAGTTAAGAGAAAACTTGAGAAAGTGTTGAACTGGAAGCAACTGATAAGACTGTTGTATCAGAGATTAAGATATATTATAATGCTATAGTAAATGAAATTGTATGGAACTGGCTCCGAAACAGATAAACGGAAAGATAATATAAACTATAGGAGCTTACTCAAGTATATATATTTGAAGTAAGATATGATAAACTGGTTAACCATTTAAAAAAATTATATTAGATCATTAGTGCACACCTTATAATAAAATATATTCCTGTAGGATTATTTAGTGTAAAAGGAAACATTGATTAAATACAAAAAGAAATACAGAGAAATAGTTAATCTTGGGATTAAACTCATGATACACAAATCATAAAGTAAAGGCTTGAAATTAAAATAATCTATTTGGGGAAAAACACATATAGTTTAAAAAGTATATGATAAGGCCAGGCACTGTGGCTCACACCTGTAATCCTAGCACTTTGGGAGGGCTGAGGTGGGAGGATCACTTGAGCCTGATATTTCAAGGCTCAGTGAGTTATAATTACACCACTACACTGACCCTGTCTCTAAAACATAAATAATAAGTAAACACATACACACATAAATTACAAATATATAGAAATGGCAGTATACGTGACAGAATGACAGACACAAAATTATTTTTCCTAATATATAAAGAGATCTTAATAATTAATTTAAAAACAAGATGAATAAATGAACAAAGAACATGGATAGAAAATTCAGAATTACTGTAAATGATGTCTAAATTATGAATGTTTAAATTATGAGTATTGTAATATAAATTAAAGAAATGATCATTGGCTTGTACAACTTTAAAAAACAAAAAAATGAAAACAAAATTCAGGACTGGTTTTACTTATTAAAGTTTAAAAAAAATTTATTTTTTTTTAATCTTAAAGACATGGGGTAAAATTCTAAAATTTTTAGTAAATGGCCGGCATGGTGGCACATGCCTGTAATCCCAGTACTTTGGGAAGTCCAGGAGAGAGGATTGCCTGAGCCCGGGAGTTCAAGACCAGTCTGGGAAACATGGCCTGACCTCATCTCTACAACAAATAAAAAAATCGGTTGGGTGTGGTGGCCCGTGACTATAATCCCAGCTGCTTGGAAGGTTGAGGCAGGATTGCTTGTGCCCAGCAGGCTGAGGCTGTTGTAGCTGTGATCGTGCTACTGCACTCCAGCCTGGGCGACAGAGTGAAATGCTGACAAAATTAAGTAAATAAATAAATATTAAAAAATAAAACAGTAAACACCCTGCAATGATGACAGAATGCAAAGAAATACACATTCTTGTACACAAATCTTTTACTCTTAGGAATGTAAAAACTAAAACACCTCTGGAAAGTAAATTAATAATGTATTTCATAAAAGCTTTAAATTAATATATATTCGTTGACCTAGAAATTAACTTTGAGCAATTTATCTTAAGAAAATCACTTAAAGGTATGTATATGTATGAACAGGATATTTATCATTTTTTTGGCCTCAATTTTGAACTCCCTGCAAATTCTGTGAAAGATATAGTATCCTTAAATGACTTTGTATTATGAAAAATTGAATACAAATAAGAAAGTAGAAAGGATATTTTAATGAACACCCACATATCCACTCCCCACTCAGATTCAACACTTGTTAATATTTTCCATATTTGCTCCATCTAGTTCTCTCTCATCTGTCTTTCATCTGTTCATCTCTCTTTTATTTTTGCTAAACATTTACAGTTAATTTTCAGAAATTGTGACACTTCAATTCTAAGTATGCCAGCATTCAACTCTAAAAAAAGAACATCTTGCCGGGCTTGGTGGCTCAGCCTGTAATCCCGCGCCTTCGGGAGGCTGAGGTGAGTGGATTGCCTGAGCCCGCGGGTTCGAGACCTGCCTGGGCAACTTGGTGAGACCTCATCTCTACAATAAATCAAAAAATTATTAGCTGGGCGTGGTAGCGCGTGCCTGTAGTTCCAGCTACTTGGAAGGCTGAGGCAGAAGGATCGCTGGAGCCCAGCAGGTCGAGGCTGGGTGACAGAGTGAGACTCCAACTCAAAAAAAAAAAAAAAAAAAAGAACATCTTTTGTAACTATAATACCATAAATTATACTAACGAAATTAGATTTTTTTTTTTTTTTTTTACTCAGCCTGTAATCTCAGCACTTTGGGAGGCCGAGGTGAGTGGATTGCCTGAGCCTGAGGGTTTGAGACCAGCCTGGGAAACTTGGCAAGACCTCGTCTCTATAATAAATCAAAATTAATCAGGTATGGTATCATGCACCTGTAATTCCGACCACTTGGAAGGCTGAGATGGAAGGATCGCTGGAACCCAGCAGGTTGATGCTGGGGTGGCCATGAGTGTGCTACCACACTCTAGCCTGGGTGACAGAGTGAGACTCCAACTCAAAAAAAAAAAAAGAATTCTGTATAGATAAATATTTGATATAATGAAAAAAGTATTTTTGATATATTATTGACTGTAAAAAGTTCACCAAATATAGTAAAAACTCACTTTCATGTATGTGTATATAAATTAAATGTGTGTGTGCATGTATACACATACCCCCACATGCACACACACAAATACTTGCAAGAATACACACCAAACTGTTGAGCGTGATCCTCTCAGTAATATCATTGGTGACTCATTTTTTCCTCCATTTTTCTTATTTGTACCATTTTTTATGTCTGCATTTAAATTCTTGTTATAAAAATATAAGCATTAATACACACACACACACACACACACACATACACACACACACACACACACACACCCCAATTGTAATAGTACCACATTCCTCCCCCTTCCCTTCTCCATACCCATCTTCCTCTTCATTACCCCTTTGGTCTCACTTCCAAGAAGTGACCACTGTGAAGGTGGTTAGTGTGCATATGAAAGTTCTTGGGTTGCAATCAATAGCCACTCCTTGTTAATGTGAGAAAAAACAAACATATTGGGCTGTTGGGGCTCACAGACTCTAAGGAAAATGTGGAGACTCAGGCATGAAGATAGGCAAGAAACACAGAAGCACTGGAGGGTCATAATTTTTTATTTTTATTTTTAATTGTAAAGATGTGGGGTACAATTCAGGGTTAGATATACAAATATTCATTACGCAGGCACTCTTGTTGATGAGGTGTGACTTCCCTCCCCTGGCAGTTTCCCACTACTGACAATCCCACCCCCACTCCCCTGGCAGTTTCCCACTACTGCCAATCCCTTTCTTATAGTATTATGATAATTGTTCAAGGTCTGCTTATGAGTGAGCACATGTGGTACTCAGTTTTCTGTTTCTGTGACAGATCACAGAGTATGATAGACTCTAAATTCATAAAAGTTGCTGCACAGTCCATATGTTTGTCCTTCTTTATGGCTGCATAATATTCCATTGTGTATATGTACCACATTTTTTAAATCCAGTCCAGTTTTGATGGTCATCATGGTTGGTTCCATGTTTTTTGCCATTGTGAATAGTGCTGCAATAAACGTGCATGTGCAGGTATCTTTTTTGTAGACTGATTTGAATTCCCCTGGGTATATTCCCAATAGGGGGATTGCTGGGTCATATGGAAGATCAACTTCTAGTTCTTTCAGAACTCAACACACTGTTTTCTGAAGAGGTTGCACTAGTTTGCACTCCCACCAGCAGTGTAGAAGCATTCCTTTTTCTTCGCATTCTTGCCAGCATCTATTATTGTTGTTTTATTAATGATGGCCATTCTTACTGGGATTAGGTGGTATCTCAATGTGGGTTTTTTTTTTTTTGATTTGGAGTCTCACTCTGTCACCCAGGCTGGAGTGCAGTGGCACACTCACGGCCACTGCAGCCTCGACCTGCTGGGCTCAGGTGATTCTTCCGCCTCAGCCTTCCAAGTGGCTGGAACTACAGGCATGTGCCACCACACCCGGCTAATTTTTTTTTATTTATTGTAAGATGAGGTCTTGCCAAATTGTCCAGGCTGGTCTGGAACCCATAGGCTCCGGCAGTCCTCTCACCTCGGCCTCTCAAAGTACTAGGGTTATAGGCATGAGCCACCGGGCCTGGTCTCAATGTGGTTTTGATTTGCATTTCTCTGATGATTAGTGAAGCTGAGCACTTTTTCATGTGTCTGCTGGCTGCCCATATATCTTCTTTTGAAAAGTGTCTGTTCATGTCTTTTGCCCACTTTTTAATGGGGCTGTTTGCTTTTTTCTTTTTGGCATGTTTGAGTTCCTTGTAGATCCTAGATGTTAGGACTTTGTCAGACACACAGTTGGCAAATATTTTTTCCCATTCTGTGGACTGTCTCCCTGCTTTCTTTATGGTTTCTTTTGCTTTGCAGAAACTTTTCAGTTTGATGAGGTCTCACTTGTCTATCTTATCTCTTATGGCATGGGTACTTGGGGTTTTGATCAGGATCTGGAGGGCAATAATTGCAAAGCAAGGGAATGGCCTAAAGGCAGGGCCAGCTGGGGCAAAGGACCCCTGCAGGGGTGAATAAACTCCAACTGTTTCTTCCAATCTAATAGTCAAGATTGAAAGTCTCAGAAAAAATATTTTATTGGGGAACTGTAGGGCATATGCCTTTACTCTGTGACCATACCAAGGCAGAGAAGGAAGACTGCATTCCCTTCAGGCAGGCTATTGGGTTGACAATCCACCAAATCTACTCATCTATCTCTTGGTAGATGTTTCTAAATCACCCCTCAAAAAGTTTCTCTTCAGGCCGGGCTCGGTGGCTCAGCCTGTAATCCCGTGCTTTGGGAGGCCGAAGTGAGTGAATTGCCTGAGCCCGCGGGTTCGAGACCTGTCTGGGCAACTTGGCGAGACCTCATCTCTACAATAAATCAAAAATTAGCAGGCATGGTAGCGCGCACCTGTAGTTCCAGCTACCTGGAAGGCCGAGGCGGAAGGATTGCCGGAGCCCAGCAGGTCGAGGCTGCGGTGGCCGGGAGCAGCCACTGCACTCCAGTCTGGGCGACAGAGTGAGACTCCGACTCAAAAAAAAAAAAAAAAAAAAAAGTTTTTCTTCAACTCTCTGCTCATACCAACAGTAAGTGTTATTAATCTGACTTTTTATAGTTTATACTTATTGAATTATAATGGAGGTTGAAAATCTTTGTGTATATTGACTGTTGATTTGCATTTTCTGTAAGCTGTCTATTCATTTTCTTTGTTTAATTTTTCAAACGAACGGTTTTGCTTTTCCTTTTTTTTTTTCTTCTTTTTTTGAGTTGGAGTTTCACTCTGTTACCCAGACTGGAGTGCAGTGGCCGTTCCCAGCCACCGCAGCCTCGCTGGGCTCCCGCGATCCTTCCACCTCAGCCTTCCGAGTAGCTGGAACTATAGGCGCGCGCTACCACGCCCGGCTAATTTTTGATTTATTGTAGAGATGAGGTCTTGCCAAGTTGCCCAAGAGGGTCTCGAACAGGTCCACTCACCTTAGTCTTCCAAAGCGCTGGGATTATAGGCTGAGCCACTGAGCCCGGCTCCTTTTTTTTTTTTGAGTTGGAGTCCCACTCTGTCACCCAGGCTGGAGGGCAGTGGCATGCTCAAGGCCACTGCAACCTCAACTTGCTGGGCTCAGGTGATCCTTCTACCTCAGTCTTCCAAGTATCTGGAACTACAGACACGCGCCACCATGCCCAGCTAATTTCTTTATTTGTTGTAGAGATGCGGTCTTGCCAAGTTGCCCAGGCTGGTCTTGAACCCATGGGCTCAGGCAATCCTCTAAAAGTGCTGGGATTATAGGCATCAGCCATCACACCCAGCCTTTCTTTTTTTCTTATTGTTTTATAAGAATACTGTATACAGTCAGAAAACTAGATTCTTTAGATCATGTGTTGTGGAATTTCCTCTCCAGTTTGCTGACTTTTTTTATTATGACTTTTTGTTTTGTCTTTAATTTGTATTCCCTTTTGTGCCATTCAGAAGTTGTCAATACCTCCACAGTCAATTGTGATTATAAATTCCACAAGGATAGAGTTTTGTTACTACTGTATTCCAGGGCTTGTCACAATACCTGGCACATGACTATCATTCAAACATTTGTCAAATGAATGAGTGAATGAATTTATCAGTCTTCTCTTTCATGACTTCTAGGTCTTCTGTTCTTAGAAAGATCTTACCCATTCCAAAATCAGAAATACTCTCCAGGTTTCTTCTAGATGTGTCTGGTCATTATGGTTCAGCCTGTAATCCCAGCACTTTGGGAGGCCGAGGTGAGTGGATTGCCTGAGCCCGCGGGTTCGAGACCCGCCTGGGCAACTTGGCGAGACCTCATCTCTACAATAAATCAAAAACTTAGCCGGATGTGGCAGCGCGCGCCTGTAGTTCTAGCTACTTGGAAGGCTGAGGCAGAAGGATTGCCGGAGCCCAGCGGATCGAGGCTGTGGTGGCCGGGAGTGGCCATTGCACTCCAGTCTGGGTGACAGAGTAAGACTCCAACTCAAAAAAAATAAAAATAAAAAAAGAAGTGAGGTTATTATGCCCAGCAACCAGAGGTCATATCACTCCCCCTCTGTGGCTTCTCATCACACTGAGCCAACTGCAACTCCTTGCTGTGGCCTGCAAGGCAGCACGATGGCCTCTGCCTCCCTCCATGACCACATCACCATCACTTTCCCCACTGCTCTCTGTGTGTGGTATAGGGGCCTTCTTGCTAGGCTTGTTCTCATCTCAGGGCCTTTGCACTTGCGGTTCTCTGGGCCTGGAATACTCTTCCCCAGATCCTTGCACAGCCCTTTCCTCCATACCATTCACTTTCTCAAGGAGGCCTCCTCTGACTTCCCACTCCTAGGGAGCTCCACTCCCTTTGCCCAGTCACACTCCACTCCTTTATGCTGAGCTTTGTTTTTCTTCAAAGAACTTACCATTGCTTACAATTTAATGACATGTCTTCTTATTTTCTGACTCCCCTACTAAGATGTAATCTCCATCAGGACAGGAACTTCATCCTTCCCAAACTTAGGACAGTGCCTGTCACACAGTAAGCGTTAGTAAAAATTTGTTGCATATATCACTTTAAAAAAAGATGGATTAAGTAAATTGTGGAATATTCATTTTGCAGAATATTATGTAATCTACATAAATCATTTTTTTCTAACGCTAATTATATTCCATGTTACTTGATTGAAAACATAACAAAATGTAGAGAAGGGAATAATTTTTATATGCTATCCTAAGAAGAATCTGCCAGTTCAATTAGTTTTATAATCAGTGATTTTTTAAAAAATTCATTTTACAAATAATAACTGATTGCATGAGAAAATGCTCATCTTATGACATTAGGAGGAAAAATCAGAAAGCAAAATATTATAAAGGAAAGAAAGAAAAAAAGAATTATACCATAAAGTTTAGTAGAGACAATTAGAGTTTAAAATAAAAATAATTTTGATTTTTTTTCTTCTTTATATTTTCTGCAATTAATTTTTTTTACAATAATGTGATATTACTTTTATAATTTTGGGATGAGAGAAAGATGGGATGGTGGCGTTTTTCCCTCTCATTTTTTCTTGCTCAGAACTACCAGGCAGGCTAAATGCAAGCCCAAGAAAGGTTCTAAAGAGAAGACACCACAGGCTCAGTTCTGCTCAGATATGTAAAGATAATTTGCCTTTCACAAACATGCAGTTGGCATGTGTAGGCAAGGGATCAGAAGGGTTAAGCATGTTATGAAACTCTTTGGCATTTCTGAAGAGAATAAGACCAGGTTTTTGTTTCTCCCACATTTTTCTCTAGTGTTTTGATAGTCCAAAACTACTCAATAGGAATTCTGGAGTATTGCTCCATAGCTGCTTCTAAGGGAATACAAGGAAAGGATACACAATCACTATTGCCTTGGTACATCCACATTGGAGGCTGGTTCTACAGGTTCTGAGGTCCCTGAGATGCTCAGGCAGAAGGTTCAGGTTCATCAGTCATGCAGTAGACAGCCTTTCCTAGGCAGACACTTGGGAAGCTCAGGGGGTGGACAGCAAGTGCCTGACATGGGGTAAACTCACCTTTTGTTTCTCCACTTCCCTTTCTCTGTGTTTGGGAGCTCCTGGAGAACATCTCATAGCTATGCATAGCAACTCAAAACCAATTCAGGATATCTAGCTTTTACTGGCCCTTAATATTGCTTGCACCTGTTTGCATTGTAGTCAGAGCTAGCCTTCTTAAACTAGCTGAATGATGTCTGCATGGAAACATTTAATGGCTTCTACTGCCTTCTAACTTTGTGCCTTGAAGTGTGATAATTGGAGCAACAACTTTGGCCTCATATGGGAATTTGTTCAAAATGCAGAATCTCATCCCAGACCTACTGAATTAAAGAGCTGTTAGTGGGTTATACCATTGTATATTTATACCCTTTGCCATTTTCATCCAAGCACATGTCTATACCATCTCATTCTCTAATTGCTCCCAATCTGATTTTTTTAAGTATAATTTTTTTTCCTTTTTCTTAAAGAAATAATTATTTTCCTGCTAAAAATAACAGAATCATCTTAAGGAATTCATTAAAAACTATTAGAACTAGTAATCAATTTCAACAAGGTCACAGGAGACAAATATGCAAAAATCAATTATATTTCTATAGAGTAACAATGAGCAAATCAAAAATTAAATTAAGAAAATTATTCCATTTACAATAGCAGAAAATAAAATACTTAGGAATAAATTTTAAAAAATAATTGCAAAACTTATACTCTGAAAACAACAAAATATTGTTGAAAGAAATTAAAGATACAAATGAATGGAAGACAGCCTATGTTCATGGATTGAATAATTTAATATTATTGAATCTTGCATTTAATATGCATAGGCCACACTTAAACCAGAGAAATAGAACCAATAGGATGTGTGTGTGTGTGTGTGTGTGTGTGTGTGTGTGTGTGTGTGTATTTCTATCCCTATCTATCTATCTATCTATCTACCTACCTACCTACCTACCTACCTACCTATCTATATATAAAGAGACAGATTTCTTGCAAGAAATTGCAGTGACTGGCTTGGCAAGTCCAAAATCCATAGACAGATTTTAGAAAGTACAGGCTGCAACTGTAGTCCATAGGCAAAATTTCTTTCTCTTCAGGGATGTTTCAGTTCTACTCTTTTTTTTTTTTTTGAGTTGGAGTCTCACTCTGTCGCCCAGACTGGAGTGCAGTGGCCGCTCCCGACCACCGCAGCCTCCACCTGCTGGGCTCCAGCAATCCTTCTGCCTCAGCCTTCCAAGCAGCTGGAGCTATAGGCGCGCGCTACCACACCTGGCTAAGTTTTGATTTACTGTAGAGATGTGGTCTCGCCTGCCCAGGCGGGTCTCTGACCCGCGGGCTCAGGCAATCCACTCACCTCAGTCTCCCAAAGGCGCCGGATTACAGGCTGAGCCACCGAACCCGGCTTCAGTTCTACTCTTAAGGCCTCTCAACTGATTGGATCAGTCCCACTCAGACAATATAACATAATCTCCCTAATTTAGTACCCAAATATCTTCACAATACCTATATTACTGTTTGATTGAATAAATGGGAGCTGTAGCTTAGCCAAGTTAACACATAGAACTCACCATCACCTGGCAATATACCCCAAATGGATCTACAGATTTAGTGCAATCCCTATTGAAACGCAGGCTGGGCTCTACAGAAATTGACAAATTGATCTTAAAATTCACATGAATACTCCAGAGAACCAGAATAGATAAAAAAAATTTTTGCCGGGCTCAGTGGCTCAGCCTGTAATCCTGTGCCTTTGGGAGGCTGAGGTGAGT
>NW_007246068.1:247637-265863 GCF_000164805.1 Carlito syrichta
CCGGGAGCGGCCACTGCACTCCAGTCTGGGTGATAGAGTGAGACTCCAACTCAAAATAAACAAACAAAAAAACATTTTTTGTCTATTTTTGGGAAAATAAAGGAATAAAGATGGAGGAGTCCTTGATTTGATAACTTAATACAAGGCTACATAAGCATAGACACATAGATAATTGGAATGGAGATGAGAGTTCAGAAATAAACCCTCATAATTCCAGTCAATTGATTTTTTAAATTGTACTAGAACACACACAACATTACATTTGCCACCTTAATGATCTAAATGTACAGTAAAGAAGCGTTAGCTTTATGACCACTGTTGTGAGCAGATATCTAGAACTTTTTCATCTTGCAAAACTGAAACTCTCTTGCCATTGAACAACACTTCATTTCCTCATTTTCCTAGTCCCTGGTAATTACATTCCACTTTCTGTTTCCATGAGTTTAACTACTTCAGATACCTCATATTAGTGGAATCACACAGTTTTTGTCTTTTTGTAATTGGCTTATTTCACTTAGCATAATGTCCTCAAACTTCAACCATGTTGTGTAGCTTGTGACAGGATTTCCTTCTTTTTTAAGGCTGAATAATATACCAAGTTTTTTTTTTGTGTCCATTCACCTGTTGATAAACATTTAAATTGACTCCACATCTTGGCTAGTTCATATAATGCTGCCATGACCATAGATATATCCATTCAATTGAATGTTGATGAGGAAGCCATAACAATTCACTGAGACCGAATTGTCTTTTCAACTAATGGAGCTGGGGCAACTGGATATCTACATGCAAAAAAATGAAGTTGAATGTTACCTCACACCACATATAAAAAGCAACTCAAAATGTATTAAATATGTAAATGTAAAAGCTGAAACTATGAAACTCTGAGAAGAAAAACAGAGGCATAAATCTCGGTAAACTTTGATTAGGCCATGGTTTCTTAGGACACCAAAAGCCAAAACAACAAAAGAGAAAATAAATTGGATATTATCAAAATTAAAAACTTTTGTACTTCAAAGACACCATCAAGAAAGTGAAAAAACAGCCTGCAGAATGAGAGAAAAAATGTGTGTCATTTATTTGATAAAAGACATAATTATAACATGAAGAACTCCTACAACTCAATAGGAAAGAGACAGAACAAAAAAATGGGCAAAGTATTCGAACGGACATTTCTTCCAAAAAGATATAGAAATGCCTATTAAGCACATGAAAATATGCTCAATATCATTAGCCATCAAGGAAATGCAAATCAAAGCCACAATGAGATACCACTTCACACCTACTAGGATGGCTATAATTAGGGAGATAGATAATACATGTTGGCGAGAATGTAGAGAAATTTGAACTCTCAAACACTGCTGGTAGGAATGTAAGATGGTGCAGCTGCTTTGGAAAAAGTTTGGCCGTTGGAAGTTTAGAAGGTTAAACATAGAGTTACCATAAGACAAATAATTCCACTCTATGTGAATATGCTTCAGAAAAATGAAAACATATGTTCTAGAATATTCATAATGACATTATTCATAATAGCCAAAAAAGTGGAAACAGCCTAAACATCCATAAACTGATAAATGGGTATATAAAATGTGGTATGTCCATAAAATGGAATACTGTTTGATCATTAAACACATGAAATACAGATCCAGGACTATGAATAAATCTTGAAAATATGCTAAGTAAAAAAAGCTAGTCATAAAAGACCACACATTATTTGGCTGCATTTATGTGAAGTGCCCAGTAGGCAAATATTCATAAACACATAAAGTAGATCAGTGGTTGCTTAGTGCTTGGGGGTGGAGGGAAACGGAGATGACTGCTAATGAGTATAGGGTTTCTTTCTGACTGATGAAAATATTCTAAAATTGGTTGTGGTGATGGTTGTACAACTCTGAATACACTAAAAACCATTGAGCTGTACACTTTAAATGAGTGAATTTGATGGTATGTGAGGTGTATTCATATACAGTCATTTATTTCATTATGCTTCTTCTTCAGATTCTACTAAAATGCCAGTAAGTGGATTTTTCTTTTGAAAAGGCATAAGCAAACACAACTTCACAATTTTGAGCTTGGGAAATAGATGGATAAGGCCCCTAAACCATGAACTTTAAATTGGCATTAAGGAAAACTAAGAAGCGACATGATTTTCTTTTTTCCTTTTTTTTTTTTAGTTGGAGTCTCACTCTATCGCCCAGGTTGGAGTGCAGTGGCACATTCACGGCCACCCCAGCGTTGACCTGCAATCCTTCTGCCGCAGCCTTCCAAGTAGCCGGAACTACAGGTGCGTGCTTCCGCACCCGGCTAATTTTTTTTTTTTTTTTTTTTTGAGTTGGAGTCTCACTCCTTCGCCCAGACTGGAGTGCAGTGGCCGCTCCCGGCCACCGCAGCCTCGACCTGCTGGGCTCCGGTGATCCTTCCGCCTCAGCCTTCCGAGTAGCCAGAATTACAGGCGCGCACTACCACGCCCAGCTGATTTTTTGATTTATTGTAGAGACGAGGTCTCGCCAAGTTGCCCGGGCTGGTCTCGAACCTGAGGGCTTAGCCAATCTACTCACCTGGGCCTCCCAAGGTGCTGGGATTACAGGCTGAACCACTGAGCCTGGTCAGCAACATGATTTTCGATGTTGAATTTCCAAAAATCTCTGGAAGAGGGAGCAAATTGTTCACCCTCGCTCTAGAAGTAAGATCAGAATTGATTAAAGCTCTAAAGATTGTAAGATCCATGCTTCCTTATCTGTGTAGGTGAGCGAATGCTTGCTCTACCTCTAGGAGAAAACAGGAGATTAGTTCTCTGGAGAGGGAGAACATAGAAGACTGAGGGATGTCAGATACAGTTGAGGACACAGGCGGTGTACTAAAAACTGTGAGACAAGTGAAACTGGACATTTTGAGTGATAGGACTACCCCTGCGCCTGTCTCTTGTTGGTTCCCAGCGCTCTGGCATTCAGAAATACACCCTGCAGGCAGGAGTTTGAGGGGATCTTCTCCGACCAGACCAAGAAGAGAGACCTAAAGTTAGCACATTGGTGTTTCCCCCAAAGTGACAGAAAAACTTACCCACATGTCCAGAGCTTTTAATGTAAAAGCTCTTAGTGCCATAGTTTGAAAAAAAAATTTACATTATCGATGATTTTAAACATACAGAAGTAGACTAAAAAGTATAATGAATTTCACATAACAAGCTTTAATAATTATCAGCACATGGCCAACTCAGTGTTATCTCTACCTTCCTCTCCCCCAAGTAGATTATTTTGTGGCAAATCCTGGACGTTGTATTAGTTCATCCATAAATTCTTCATCATTTATCTCTAAATGATATACAATTAAAAATCAACACAGTACTATTATACCCCAAGTTTTTATTTATTTAATTATTTTATTTTAAATTTTGAGTCGAAGTATCACTCTGTTACCCAGACTGGAGTGCAGTGCCACACTCATGGCTACCGCAGCCTCAACCTGCTGGGCTCAGGTGATCCTTCTTCCTCAGCCTTCCAACTAGCTGGGACTACAGGTGCACGCCACCATACCCAGCTAGTTTTTTGATTTATCGTAGAGAGAGGTCTCACCAAGTTGGTCTCAAACCCCTGGGCTCTGCCAATCCTCTTGCCTTCGTCTCCCACAGTGCTGGGAAGGTGTGAGGCCGCCACACCTTGTTTAATATTTTAATATCAAATAGCCAGTCACTCTTCCATTTCTCAATTTTACCCAACCATCTTATACACGTTTTCTACAGTTTGTTTGAATCAACATTCAAGCAGGGTCCTGACTTTGAGTTTGGTTGCCATGTCTCTTAAGTCTGTCTCAAACCCCTCTTAGATGCACCCCTTTGGATCCTCTCAGTCCACCTTTCCCCAGGCTCTTGGTCACTTGTTTTAGTGACTGACTTTGCATAAGCAGAACCCAGGAGCAGTGAGGCATCATGACCATATCATGGGCCTTGTGCATTCTTTCTTGGGAATGCCTTCCCCATGAGGCGTGAGTTATTTTGGGACCCATGCATGAGCAGCAGGGAAGTTTGGGCTTGTTAACAATCTGTAGGGTTAGCCCATGATAAGTGGGTGATGGCCATTAGTGTATAAATTTGTCCATCTTCTTCCTGTGTAGGCTGTCCTGAAATGCAGTAGCTCAGATTGTCTCCCAGAAGACAGTCCCCCAAGACTGTGCACTTGACACCAAGTAGTGGCCAAGTCAGTAGTGTGCACTCTTTTATTAACGCTCCTTTTCTTATTTTCGTTTCTCCTCACACCTGGTTTCCTGAGATACGCTTTCTCTCAGATTCTTTTCTAGGGGACACACACTAAGACAATTTCTTGAATCTACAGATTTCCTAACCCTTTTAAAATCAAACTTTGCAATTTATTTGTTGAAGGAAACAGGTTATTCGTTTATCTTCTAATCTCCCACATTCTAGTTTTTGCAGATTATACACTTGACAGTGTTTCACATGTGAGTCTGTCCCTTGTCTATAGACGTATTTGGAGCAAGAGACTCTATCAAATTCAACTTTGATTTTTTTTTTTTTTTGGCGAGAATGTTTCAAGAGTAGATTCTTAGTTAATTGATAGTATTGACTAAACTGATTTTACCACAACTATTTTCACTGACTATATTACAAATGTTACTCTGATTTAAGTACAGCCTATTTAAAAAACCCGATACCCCAGTAAGATCACAGGAGAAAATGGGATTCCTTGGGGGAGAAAACTGTGTGTGTATATCGTGTGTGTAATTGTGTGTGTTTTTTGGCGAGAACGTTTCATGGGCGGTTCCCTGTCGGGTACTCACCCTGCGACCTCTTATTCCCTGCGCTCACCTTCTGGCTGTGCCGGGCCCTGCTCAGAAGAGACTCCCTCCAGTTCCCCTGGTAAGCGGCGGCCTGCGGAGGAGGGCGGCGGCAGCTCCACTTTACCGGGCTCTAGAGCACGCCTCGGCCGGATCCGGAGGTCCGAGCCGGCCGCGGGCTGGGGACCTGTCCCGTGCCTAGGATGATACACCACCACCTAGGGAGAGAGCGCTTGTGCAAATGGACGTTCAGGGAGCTCTTCCTTCTGGGTGTCATGGAAGGGGAGCTTCACGACTGGGCTTGGCCGCAATACACTTCGTCGATGCAGGAGCTGCTGTCATCATCGGTGACAATTATCGAGGAAATGTTGGTGTTGTGCTATTTAATTTGGGGAAGGAAAAGTTTGAAGTCGAAAAGGGTGATCGGCTCGCGCAGTTTATTTGTGAACGGATTTTTGTTGTTGTGGTTGTCAAATCCAGAAATAAAAGTTGTTCAATTTTGGATGGCATTCAAAGGGACTCAGGAGGTTTTGGTTCTACTGGAAAAATTAAAATGTATGTCAAGAATAGAAAATAAGAAATCGTACCTTTAGCTTAAAAATAAAGTGCTTTGTAAACGTAATAGCTTTAACTTCTAAAAGTATTTAATGCATAAGTCAGCTTTGTGGTGATCTAATGCAACCAGTGTCATTTAAAAATCAAATGTACATCAATTACAGACAAAAAAAGTCTATATTATTTAATTTAATAAATGATACTTCTTCAGGAAAAAAGGTTTCATAAGTGATACTTAAAATGTCCTGTTGCATCATATCAGACAAAACACGTTTGCTTATCTGAATATTAACCTTTTTGCGTTTTTTTTTTTTTTTTGAGTCAGAGTCTCACTCTGTCACCCAGGCTGGAGTGCAGAGGCACACTCACAGCCACTGCAGCCTCGACCTTCTGGACTCAGGTGATCCTTCCGCCTCACACTTCCATGTAGCTGGAACTACAGGTATGCGTCACCATGCCCAGCTAATTTTTTTGATTTATTGTAGAGATGAGGTCTCACCAAGTGACCCAGGCTGGTCTCGAACCCGTGGGCTCAGGGAATCCTCACACCTAGGCCTCCCAAAGTGAGCCACCGCACCCGGCTTTGGATTAATGGTAGTGAATATCAGTCTGGGGACGGGGAGATACCTCCTATCAACAAGGGTACCTGAATGAAGCATATTTGTATACCTAACCCTTAACTGTACCCTACAATATCATAATAAAAAATATTGATTATAAAAAAAAGATATCAGGGAATTCAGGTATTGTGAGGCTGATTTTCCATTAGAAAATTTGATAGTAGCTTATTTTAAAAAGCAAATTGATGAAGATTTAATTTACATACTTATTTCAAGTGGACCTTTCTATGAGTTTTGAAAATTTCATACATCTGTATAATCACCAGCACAATTAAGATTATTATTATTTTTGAGATTCTTCTATGTTGTGTCTATCGGTTGTTAAATTTTTATTGTCTGAGTGGTATTCTATTGTATGAATATACCATTACCTATTTATCTGTTTACTTGTTGATAGACATGTGTTACAGTTTTTGTTTACTTTAAATAAGCTTCTATTATGTGCAAGTTCTTTTTTCTAAGTATTTTTCCTGTTGAGAAAATATTCAGAATTAGAATTTTGGGGTCATGTGGTAAGAATATATTTAACCATAGAAGAAATGGCCAAATTATTTTCCAAAGTGGTAGTATTATTTTATATACCCATCAACAATATATGAGTTCTAGTTGCTTCTTGTCAACATTTGGCAATGGCAGGCCTTTTAATATCATCATATCAATGGATATGCATTGATATTCCATTGTGATTTTAATTTGCATTTTTCTGATTAGTATTAATGTTGAGCATCTTTCCATGTGTGTATTGGCCATAGGTATATTGTTTTTCAAAGTGTCTACTCAAATCTTTTGTCTATTTTAAATTGTGTTGCTAACTTCTTATTGAGTTGTAAGCTTTTTATATATTCTGACAAGTTATTTAATAGATAACGGATAGATTAAAATTTTCCAAAGTCTGTGGTTTCCCTTTTCATTTTTTTTCTAAAGTGTCTATTGAAAAAAGTTAAATATTACTCCAAAAAGTATGGGCCTGTTTCTGGACTGCCTATTCTGTTACATTGATGTATATTTTTAGTCTTATGTCAATAGCACATCTTGATTATTGTAGTTTTATAATAAGTCTTGAAATCAAGTGTTGTAAATTCTCTGACTTTGTTTTTCTTTTTCAAAGTGGTTTTAACTAGTCTAGGTCTTTTGCAATTTTTGTGTAAATGTGAGAATCAGCTTGTCAGTTTCTACCAAATGCCTGCTTGAATTTTGACTGGGATGGAATTGACTCTCTAGATCAATTTGGAAAGAAATGACAACAATATTGAGTTTTTCAATCCATAAGCATGATATGCTTCTTTTATTTGGGTATTTTAAAATTGTTTCAGCATTATTTTGTAGTTTCCAGTATGCAAGTCTTGTATACCTTTTGCTAAATTTGTCCCTATTAGGTTGCTTGTACTATTTAATAAACAATGTTTTTAAACTTTCAATTTCTAATATGTCATTGTTAGTATATAGAAATATAGTTTAATTTTAGGCTGGTTGTGGTGGCTCATGCTTTGGGAGGTGGAGGAGAGAGGACTACCTGAGCCCAAGGGTTCGAGACCAACCTGGGCAACTTGGTGAGCCCCCGTCACTACAATAAATAAAAAAATTACCCAGGCCTGATGCTGTGCCTGTAGTCCCAGCAACTTGGAAGACTGAGGTAGAAGGATCACCTGAACCCAACAGGTTAAGAGTAGAACTACAGGCATGTGCCACCATGCCTGGCTATTTTAAAAAAATTTTATTTATTGTAGAGATGAGGTCTCTCCAAGTTGCCCATGATGGTCTCTAATCCCTTGGTTCAGGCAATCCTCTTGCATCCACTTCCCAAAGTGTTGGGTTTACAGGTGTGAACCACCGTATTAATTTTATTACGTCCCATACTAGTTTTATTAACTTTTTTTGGTAAATTTCTTGGGACTGTCTATGTATATAATTATATTATACATAGAACATAGAATAAGGACTGTTTTGTTTCGTTCTTTTCAGTAGGTATGTCTTCTATTCCTTTTTCTTGCTTGATTGCACTGACAAGGAAGCCCAGTATAATTTTGAATGAGCATGGTCAGAATGAGTATCCTTGCCTTTTCCTGTTATTGGCTTTTAATTATTTCCCTTATGGTCACAGATATTACTCTGCATAATTTCAGTACATTTCATTTTATTGACGTTTATTTTATGCCTGGTATATGGTCTTTCTTCTTGAGCATTCCATGTGCACTGAAAATAGTATGTATTCTGCAACTGTTGGATATATGGTTATATAAATAGTTTGCAAATATTCTGCAACTGTTGGATATATGGTTATATAAAAGTTTGCAAATATTATATTAGGTCAGGTTGATTTATAGTATTTTTCAGTTCCATTATATCCTTACTAATTTATTGTTTAATTGTTCAATCGATATTTATAAAATGCATTTCTCTGACTATTTAGAGATGTTTTAAATGATTTAGGGTTCATCACTAAAACTTTTACATTGATTTTAGCATTTTAAATCTCAGAGCTCTTTGTTGTGATGTCTTGCTTATGTGACTGGGTTTCATCAGTAAGTTGTTTTTTGGAAATGTGCCTTAAGAAACCCTGATTTTTATTTTATATTTGAAATGTTCCACTTGTGGTTTTTATACTTAACTACTGGTCTGGGTATATCTTGGACCTTTTCTTTTCTTCTGAACCTGGTTTACATTATTACAATGTCTTCTGTAATTAAATTTGCAGTGGATAAGTTTGAGATCATCATCCTGAATTTCTACCCTTACTTATGACTTTAAAAATTTCTGCCAAGATGTCTTTACTTAATTTTTAATATACATATTTTGTTATGAGATATAGTAAGTATGCATACAGATGCCTTATTTCTGAAGTTTAATAGTTTATCAGACTATGTCATGATGTTCATTATGTTGTATGAATTTTGCTTAGCACAGGATGTGTTCTTTCAAGTTTGTGTATTCTTTCTTTATTTCAGGGTAATTTTATATGAATATATATCTCTGAGTACATTTTCACCCTCTAAATACATTTTCTTTTTTTACTTCAAGGACACCAAATATATTCAAGTTGAACCACCTCTGCTCTTTATGTCTATTATTTTATCTTCATTCACTTCATTTTTTTCATTTTTATTATATAGTCACTTTTTAAAATCCCAAGTTGTTCCTCCATATCATTAATAAATATTAATATTTAGCCATATCTTCTTTATTCCTTGTTGTATCTAGGTTATATATCTGATACATAATGGCAAGGGGGTTTTGGTGTTCTTAATATGCTTTATTCATTTTGCAGTTCCTTTCCATGTTATTATATCATCTTGGTTTTACACTCCTATTTTATTCAAGCAATATTTTCTTCAAAAATGAAAAAAAAACGTAGTTTCAAGGGTACATGTGCAGGTGTGTTACATGGGTATATTGTATGATTGTGAGATTTAGACTTCTATTAAGCCCATTCTTCAAATAGTGTGCATGGTACCCAATGGGCAGCTTTTAAATCTTTGCCCCTCCTCTCATCTTCATCCTCACTGTCATAACTAGAAAGTTTTATTCTCTATTTCTACAACCTTAGAATCTTCAAAATAAAACTGCTTATCCTCAGTGGAGGCACTTCTGCTAGGGAAACATAATTAGAGTTCCACTGAACTTAAAGTTACGACTGTTGCTGGGCCATTTATGAAGTCTCACATCAATAGATCATCAAACCAAAAAAGGAGTTAGTCTACTTGTGGAGGTAATTGACTTCAATAATTATGAGAGTCTAAGGTATTTCTCACAACAATGGCCAGAGTCTGGAACTTGGTGAATTTATTGGGGAGCCCATGATGATTCTGTACCTCATAGAAGGGCAATTTTAGCAACGAAGGACTGATGCGGTCAAGGAACCCAAGGAATCATACACCCTATAAATAATCATACACCCTATTATTCAATCTAGACAGCAAAAGTTCTGACTGATTGTGAGATGAAACTAGAATGAGTGAGAGGGGAAGAAAATACTAATAACAGTTACCCAGGATCTAGCTGAAGTCAAAGGGGCTTCAGCTTTCCCTATTTGCCCTCTTAGAAGCGGCAAGGACTTAAGCTTTCACTCTGAAGCAAAATTGCAAGAGTCAAGTTAGAGCAGGGCATGAACAGATCTGGGAACTACTAAGGGTAGCCTATAGTAGATGCTGCAGAGAGCACTCTCTATATCCCTTTGATCCATTTGAATTCACCTGCCACTCTGTAGAAACATTGATATCCTCAATACCCTAATCTTTCTGTCCTCCAGTGTGACAATTCTGAGGTGTGTTTTACACTATTTCTAAGAAGGTCCCAGGATATTGAGCCTCAGTTACCTATAGCGGTAACCTGATGAATACTATCCCTCTACCTTTAATTACTGTTCTTATTTCCCTGTTCTGGATCCCCCAATTCCTTACTTGTGATTACTTTCTATATAAACCTGTATGCAAGTATTTGTCTTAGGGTCCACTTTTGGGGAAAACCCAAACTAAGGCACTTCTTATACGGGACAAGTTTATGGTTTCAAGCTACCCTTTGATTCTTTGATATTACTTTTGATTACAAGGTATCCATGTATTTGTAGTCACTGAAAGGAGGGGGTGAAAGTTTTTTTTTTATTGGTCAGTCTAGTTAATGGTTTGTCAATTTTTTTTATCTTTGCAAAGAACCAATTTTTGCTTTAATTGATTTTCTCTATGGTTTTTCCTATTCTACATTTCATTTATTTCTACTCTAATCTTCACTCTTTCTTTCCTTCAGATAGCTTTGGGTTTAGTTTGCTTTATTCCTCCTTAGTTCCTCAAGATAATTTGAGATTCCTCCCCCTCTTCCTTTCTTCTCTTTCTTCTCCTCCTCCTCCTCCTCCTCCTCCTCCTTCTGTTGGGATTTTACTCTGTCACCCAGGCTGGTGTGCAGTGGCTTGATCATGACTCACTGCAGCCTCGACCTCCTGGACTCAGGCAGTCCTTCCAACTCAGCCTCCTGAATAGGTGGTGTACACCACCATGCCCGGCTAATTTTTTAATTTTTATTTTTGCAGAGATGAGGTCTTGCTGTGCTGCCCAGGCTGATCTTGAATTCCTGGGCTCAAGAGATCCTTCCACTTCAGCCTCCCAAATTGCTGGAGTTACAAGCATGCGCTACTGTACCTGGGTGCACAGGTTTTTTTTTCCCCTCTGAGCACAATTTCTCAAACACAATCTATTACTAATTACTAGGCTTTAAAATAAAGTCAGTATATCTCAACCATTAAAAAAATAGAATGCAATAGAAAATCTCAAGAGTGTATTGCACATAGTAAGAGCAAAGATAGTTCATTAAATTTTTATTCCAGTTTTATGTATATGTGTGTGTATGTAGGACTTTATAAGTCATGGTCAAAAACTTTGAATACGAAAAAGATGTAATCAATTGAATCTAGAATGGAAGGGTTCTACTGGACAGATAATCTTGTTACTTCAATAAATGATAGGAAGAAAATGGGGGAAATTTTCATAGATTAAGAGTGACTAAAATACAATGTGTGGAAGAGAGACTGAAATACAATGTGTGGAAAACCTTGTTTGAAAATGAACTTGAAAAACAACTGTAGAAAAAGATACATTTGAGAAAATGAAGTAAATTTATAGAATAGGTAGTCTAGTCATGTGCTGCACAACAATGTTTTAGTCAATAATGGACCACTTATGCAATGATAGTCCTATGAGATTATAATGGAGTTGAAAATTCCAATTGCCTAGTAATGTTGTGACATTGTAGTGCAATGCATTACTCATGTGTTTGTGATGATATTGGTGCAAACAAACCTCCTGCACTGCCAGTCATATAAAAGTCTAGCACATACAATTATGTATAATACATAATACTAGATAATAATAATGACTATGTTACTGGTTTATGTACTTACTAGGCTATGCTTTTTATCACTATTTTAGAGTGTGTTTAATCTACTTATTGAAAAAACAGTTAACTGTAGAACAGCCTCAGGCAGGTTCTCCCAGAGGTATTCTAGAAGGCATTGTTATCTTAGGAGATAATGACTCCATAGTTGTTATTGTCCCTGAAAACCTTCCAATGGGACAAGATGTGGAAGTGGAAGACAATAATATTGATGACCATGATCCGATGTATACCTAGGCTAATGTGTGTGTGTTTATGCCTTAGTTTTTAACAAAACAGTTTAAAAGTAAAAAAAATAAAAAATAAAAACATTTAAAAATAGGAAAAAGCTAACAGAATAAAGATATAAATAAATTATTTTGTGCTAGGTGTACTACAATATGTGCTTTAAGCTAAGAATCTAAAAGTTAAAAAATTAAAAAGTCAATAGAGTAAAAAATTTACAGTAAGCCAAGCTTAATTTACTATTGAAAAAAAAACATTTAAAAAATAAATTTAGTGTAATCTAAGTGTACAGTGTTTATAAAATTCACAGTCATGTTCAATAATGTCCTAGACTTTCTTCACATTCACTCACCATTCACTCACTGACTCACCCAGAGCAACTTCCAGTCCTGCAAGTTCCCATGGGAAGTGTCCTATATGGGTGTTTCATTTTTTATCTTTTATATTGTGTTTTTACTGTACCTTTTCTTTGTTTAGATATGCTTAGGTACACACATACATATCATTGTGTTATAACTGCCAACAGTATGCAGTAGTAACATGCTGTACTGGTTTGTAGCCTAGAAGCAGTAGGGCATATACCATGTAGTCTAGGTGTGTAGTTGGCTCTGCCATCTAGGTTTGTGTAGGCACACTCTATGATGTTTGCACAATGATAAAGTGCATTTCTCAGAACCTATCCCCATTGTTTTTAAGTGATGCTTCACTGTAGTTGTTTCAGGTTATTTTATCTATTTTTCTAATATCTGCCTTTTGAGTAGAGAGTTTAATTCATTTATGTGTAATGTAATTATTGATAAGGAAGGACTTACTTCTGCCACTTTTCTGTTTTCTGTATGTCTTATACCCTTTTTGTTTCTCATTTCCTCCATTATTATCTTATTTTGTGTTCAGTTGATTTTTTGGTAGCAAACTGCTTTGATTCCTGTCTTATTATTTTTGTGCCTCATTTTAAGATACTTTCTTTATGATTACCATCATAATTGCATTTAACATCCTAAATGTATAACAACCTAGTTTGAATTGATATCAACTTGACTTTAATACCATACAGAAGTGCTGCTCTACAGAACTCACTCCTCTCCTCTGTTGTTTTTGCCAGAAATTGCATCTTTATATATTATATGCCCAAATATCATAGTTTTATAATTATTTTATTCATTTGTCTTTTGAATAATGTAGAGAATCAAATGTGGAATTACAAAGCAAAGAAAAAATTATTTTCTTTTTCTCATGTAGATAACTTTATTGGAAATCTTTGATTTTTCTTACAGCTTCAACTTACTGCCTGTCATTCTTTTATTTCAATCACAAGAAGTCCCTTTAGCTTCTTTGAACATTTGTTTTTAATTTATTCCCAAGTAGTTTATACTTTTTGTTCTTCTGAGAGTGGAGTTTTTTCCTTCATTATATTTTCTATGCAGTTATTTCAATACATAAAAAAATTATTTTTGTATTTTTTTAAAATTTAGTTTTGCACCTGGACATCTTAATAACTATAAAATAGTTTACATATTTCTCAGTTGAATTTGTTTTTCCAGATAGGAAATAATTTCATTTATGTCCAAAGATAATTTTTGACTTTTTACTTATGATACATATTTTCCTTTTAATGATCTTCGTTCTTTTGTTTGCATTTCAGTAATCATAAACTATGATGAGGAAAGCAGTCATCTTGGTCTTCTTTTTGGCAATCTTGCTTTGAGTGTTTGCTATTAAATATGTTGATAATCAGTTTTATGTGTCAATTTAGCTAGGCTACAAACCTTAGTTATTTAATCAAACACAAACCCAGGTGTTGTATGAAGATATTTTGTAGATGTGATTCAAGTCCATAATCACTAGACTTCAAGTAAGAGAGACTATGCAGGATAATTTGGGTGGGCCCAGTTTAATCAGCTGAAAGACCTTAAGAACAGAACTGAGACTTCCCGAAGAAAAGCTTTCACCCATGGGCTGCAGCTTCAGCTTATACAAAGAGTTCCAGCTTTTCTTTTCTAATGAGCTGCCCTAGAGACTTTGAACTTGCCTAGCCAGCTCCCAGAATTATTTAAATCAATGTGTTGCAATAAATTCCTTAATATAGATCTCCTAGTGGCTCTGTTTCTCTGATAGAACCCTTACTGGTACAACTATTATATTGGTTTAGTTTGAATTGTACTTACCAGCTGCAGGTTTCTCTACCTCTCTGTGCTTCATTCTATCATTTGTAAATTAGAGATAATAATATTGCCCACCATTAGAGTTTTTGTGAGGGTTAAATAATTATTTATTTTTGTAGTTGTTTGCCACATTAAAGTAAGTTTTCCCCACTTCTGATTTACTAAAGTTACTATCAGTAAGGAATATATAGAATGTCATCAAACACATTTTGGCCCAGCAGGTCAAGGCTAATGATCATCTATTAGCATGATCATCGAGTTTTCTATTTTGATCTAAGATATATTGCTGGGGTAAACCCTACTGTTCACAGTACAGTCATTCTTTTAGTATGCTCCTAAATTCAACTTTTCTTATATTTAGAATTTTCCATCTATATTTTAAGTATATTTGTGTGACATATTTGTTAAGAATTCCCATCACATATATGCTAGCTTATGAGAAACTAAACCAGGCGGAGTGGTTTGCCCCTGTAATCCCAGCACTTTAGGAGGCAGAGGAGAAAGGATTGACTAAGCCCAGCAGGCCAGGACTGTGGTGGCTGTGAGTGTGCCACTGCACTCCAGCCTGGGCAACAGAGTGATGAAGTAGAGAGTAAAATGCTGGTTACCAGAGCCTGAGATGGTTAGGAGAGAGAGAAGAATGGGAGATGTTGGTCAAAGTCATAGTCATTACAGCTAGATAGGAGGAATGAATTTCAAGAGTTCTATTGTACAGCAAGGTGACTATGGTTAATGATGATATATTGTGTTCTTGAAAAATGTAAAGAGAGAGGATGTTAAATGTTCTCACCTCAAAAATGATTACTGCTGGGCACTGTGGTACACACCTATAATCCCAGCACTTTGGGAGGAGAGGAGAGAGGATTGCCTGAGTCCAGGGGTTTGAGACCAGCCTGAGCAACTTGGTGAGATCTTGTCTCTACAATAAATCATAAAATTAGTTGGGTGTGGTGGCACGTGCCTGTGGTTCCAGCTATTTGAAAGACTGAGGCAGAAGGATTACCTGAGCCCAGCAGTTCTAGGTTGTAGTGACCATGAGTGTGCCACTACATTCCAGCCTGGGACACAGTGAAACTCCTACTCAAAAAAAAAAATATATTATTATGTGAGGAAAAGCATTTATTATTTAGCTGGAATTAACCATTCCACAATACTTATGCATTTTAAAACATCATGTTGTACATGATAAAAGCATACAATGTTATCTGTTCATTTAAAATAAATAAATAAATTTGAAAGGAATTGACCTCTTTGTCCTGTTCATTTTTAGGAGGAGAAGTAAATTCTACGGCATATAAATATTAAATAACTTTATTTTTGTTTGCTTTTAGTTATCATATATTTGCCTATTCTATTTCTCCTGCATTTTCTATCATTTAATTTTAGATAATTTTTTATGAATAAAATATAGTTAGATTTGTAAACATTTATTCTGAAAATCTTGAGCTCTAATAGTGGAGTTTAAGCTATTCATTTCTATTGTAAGTATGATATCATTGGTATGTCTGTCATCTTTTTTAAAAAGTATTTTGGCTGGGCTTGATGGCTCAGTCAGTAATCCCAGCACTTTGGGAAGCTGAGGCAAGTGGATTACCTGAGCCTGTGGGTTTGAGACCAGCCCAGTCAACTTGGTGAGACCTCATTTCTACAATAAATAAAAAATTAGCCTGGCGTGGTAGCATGTGCCTATAGTTACAGCTACTTGGAAGGCTAAGGTAGAAGGATCGCTGGAGCCCAGCACGTTGATGCTGGGGTGGCAGTGTGCCACTGCACTCCAGCCTGGGTGACAGTGAGACTCCAACTCAAAAAAAAAAAAAAAGAAATTAAATAAATAGTATTTTTACTTTTGTTTTCTTTACTATGTGTACGGTCTAAGTTCCTAAGTAAGCTGTGCTTTCTTCATTCAATATTTTGCAATGTTTTGGAAAGTACTTATCCTATATTAAATTTTTTTCTACTGGTTATGTGGTTATGAAAATCATTCTCTAGCCACATTTACTTAATTGTCAAAGTGAAGAGTAAAGTGTCATTATTTTACATCTATGTTTGCCATTCTCCCACCCATATTAACACTTCCTTTATTGTGAACTATACAGAATAAAATCAGTTAATTAGGGAACGTGAAATGATCAACTTTAAGATAACAGTTGTTGGTTCTAATGCGCTCAAGATTGGAAGCTAGTACAAAGAGCAGGAAAAATCTGTCAGGAGCAATACTACAGATTTTTGAAAATTTTTTCATCATATAGTGCAGTGAGAATTTATTCGCTGCTAGTCAGTGAATAAAGAAAACATAGGTTATTTTTCTGCCACAGATCTAATCTACATAAGCCTCACCTGACAGGCCTCAGGAAATAACAAACACTTCATTAATGGTTTCTAGGTTCCTTTATAACACAATTGCCTTCAGGTAAATGTTCAGTCTTCTAAATATTCCCTACCTGAGCAATCCTTTTTTCAAGAGGGTATCAGAGACTTGGAGAAATGGAAACTCACTTAGTCTCCTAGTGAAGAGGAAGAGAGACTCCTACACTGGGCTTTCCCCTGGTCCTGATAGGTCTCTGTTACACAATGATACATCTGGTCTGGTCTCTGGATTGTTCTATTTTTTTTCTTCCTACCTCTCTTACATATTCTCCTTACCTGAAGGTGTATTTGCTCATCCTCTTTTCCTTGGGGCCTCAATGGCAAATAGAACTCAGAAGAAAATGAGCTTATCAATAATATATTTTCATATATACACATGCAGATTTCTTCTGTTCCATTTTTTTTTTCTTTTTTTCTTTTAAAGATGTGGGGTACCATTCGGGTTTAGGCATACAAATGTTCTTTATGCAGGTACCCTTGTTGATAAGGTATGCCCCCTTCCCCTGCCCAGAGTCCCACGACTGCCAATTCCACCTCCCCCTGTCCTCCTAGCAGTTCCTGCTACTGCCAATCGATTTCTTGTCATATTGTGATAACTGTTCAAGGTCCAATTATGAGTAAGAACATGTGATACTCAGTTCTTTGTTTCTGCGATAGATCGCTCAGTATTATAGACTCTAAGACCATCCAAGTTGCTGTGAAATTCATAATTTTGTCCTTCTTTATAGCTGTGCAAAAATGTATTTTCAAATACTGTCAATAAAATATTTAGAGATTTCATTATTTTATTTTATTTTTTGCTATTTGGGATTGGATCTTTTTACATGGAAATTGATGTTTAGACTTTTATGCACCTTTTCAGAGATGCTTTTAATATGTTATTTCTGAAAGCCTGGACTTGCTCATCTCTTAAAGGGAACTTATAAACTGGTGGTCCCAAGAAAATAAACATTTTGGCATGTTTGCTGACACATAAAACATAGTTAAGATTTTTTAAGAAAAATAAGTGAATGAGGTTGCAGCATAATATCTCTTACTAAATGTTACAAGTTAAAAAATCAAGTAACCAGCTGAATTGGGACCTTAATTCTTGCCCTCTGTCACAGAGACATGGTATTTGGTATCTGACAGTGTTGATAGTTTTTTTCCTTTTTTTTTTGACTCATCAAGTTGGTTAATACAGTTTGTAGTAAAATAAGCAGGGGTGATAGGATGCAATTTTAAAAAGATGAACTTTTCAGGAAGTTTTTTTGCGGAGGTCTCTGACAAAAAAAAGTCATTCTTATCACTTCATTTTTTCTTATCGTGCTTAAAATTTTTACATGTTTGGATTAGTAATGCTCAGAGATGATTATTTATTGGCATCAGTGTTGGAAACACGAGTTTGTTAATTTTTTGGTTTTTAACAGTGGTAACAAAATTAAGCAATGTTTGTTATATATTCATGAATGGGTGCTAATTTTTTTTTTTTATTAATCAGTATTTTTTATTATGGTTTTGTGGGGTACAGTTAAGGGTTAGGTGTACAATTACGTTTCATTGAGACACCCTGTTGATAAGAGGTGTTTTCCCAGCCCCAGACAGATATTTGCTACTGTTAATCCCCTCCCCCTCCCCCCCATAGTTTCC
>NW_007246068.1:267282-268141 GCF_000164805.1 Carlito syrichta
ATGTTGTTGGTAATTAATGGGTATTGCATTGAATTTGTAGATGCCTTAGGTAAGATGGACATCTTCACAATGTTGATTCTTCCGATCCATGAGCATGGAATATTTTCCACTTGTTCGTGTCAGCTTTGATTTCTTTGAGCAGTGTTTTGTAATTTTCATTATAAAGGTCTTTCACGTCTCTGGTTAGGAAGATGCCAAGGTATTTCATTTTTTTTGTGGCTATTGTGAATGGAATTGTGTTTTTTATTTGGGTTTCTGTTTGTTTATTATTGGTGTAGAGAAATGCGATTGTCTTTTGTACATTTATTTTGTATCCTGAGACTTTGCCAAAGGCCTTTATCAATGTAAGGAGGCCTTTGACAGATTCTCTTGGGTTTTCGAGGTACACCATCATATCATCTGCATAGAGAGATAACTTGACTGCCTCTTTTCCTATTTGAATACCTCTGATTGCCTCCTCTTCTCTGATTGCTCTAGCCAGGACTTCCAATACTATGTTGAACAGGAGGGGAGAGAGTGGGCATCCTTGTCTAGTTCCAGTTTTCAGGGGAATTGGTTCCAATTTTTGTCCATTTAGGAGTATGCTGGCTGTGGGTTTCTCATAGATGGCTTTTATTATTTTGAGGTATGTTCCCCGTATGCCTAGATGTTCAAGGGTTTTTATCAAGAAGGGGTGCTGGATTTTATCAAAAGCTTTTTCTGCATCTAATGATATGATCATGTGGTTTTTGTTTTGACATCTGTTGATGTATTTAATTACATTTATGGTTTTACGAATGTTAAACCAGCCTTGCATGCCAGGAATGAAGCCTACTTGGTCATGGTGGATGATTTTTGAGATGTATTGCTGAATCCGGTT
>NW_007246069.1:0-2787 GCF_000164805.1 Carlito syrichta
TGGTACATATACACGATGGAATACTATGCAGCCATAAAAAAGAGCAAAATCATGAATTTTTCAGCAACCTGGAAGGAACTAGAGTCGATAATACTGAGTGACTTCTAACAGAAACAAATATCTGAGTATCACATGTTCTCACTCATATAGTGGACCTTGACCATCTAATGTAATGCCATAAGAAAATGACTGACAGTGGTGGGAAACCATGGGGTGGGGAGGGAGAGGGGATTAATGGTAGTAAACATCTGTCAGGGGATGAGGAGACACCTCTTATCAACAAGGGTGCCTGAACAAAGCATATTTGTATACCTAATTCTTAACTGTACCCCACAATAACATAATAAAAAATATAGATTATATAAAAAAAAGAGAATTTTATGGTTATCATAGTTATTTTTAATCAATATTTTCTATTATGATGTTGTGGGGTTCAGTTAAGGGTTAGGTATACAAATATATTTCATTCAGGCACCCGGTTGATAAGAGGTGTTTCCCTGTCCCCAGACAGATATTTGCTACCGTTAATCCCATTTCCCCTCCTGCCATAGTTTCCCACTACTGTCAGTCATTTTCTTTTAGTATTACATTGGATGTTCAAGGTCCATTATATGAGTGAGAACATGTGATACTCAGATCTTTGTTTCAGTGAGAGATCACTCAGTATTATAGACTCTAGTTCCATCCAGGTTGCTGTGAAATTCAAGATTTTGTTCTTTTTTATGGCTGCATAGTATTCCATCGTGTATATGTACCACATTTTTTAATCCAGTCCTCTTTTGATGGGCAGCATGGTTGTTTCCAGGTTCTTGCTATTGTGAACAATGCTGCAATAAACATACATGTGCAGGTATCTTTTTTATAGAGTGATTTGAGTTCTTCAGGATATATTCCCAGTAAGGGGATTGTGGGGTCATATGGGAGGTTGATATTTAGAGCTTTTAGAAATCGCCACACTGCTTTCCACAGAGGTTGCACTAGTTTACATTCCCACCAGCAGTGTAGAAGTGTTCCCTTTTCGCCACACCCTCTCCAGCAGCTGTTATTTTTTGAGTTGTTGATAATTGCCATTCTGACTGAAGTTAGGTGATATCTCAGTGTGGTTTTGATTTGCATCTCCCTGATGATTAGTGAGGTTGAACATTTCTTCATGTGTCTGTTGGCTGCTTGGATGTCTTCCTTTGTGAAGTGTCTGTTCATATCTTTTGCCCATTTTATAATGGGGTTATTTGTTTTTTTCTTTTCAGCACATTTGAGTTCCTTGTAGATCCAAGATGTTAAGCCTTTGTCAGACCTGGTGTTGGCAAATACTTTTTCCCAGTCTGTAGGCTGTCTCTCTGCTCTTGATGGTTTCTTTGGCTTTGCAGAAATTTGTCAGTTTAATGATGTCCCACTTGTCTATCTTATATCTTATGGCCTGTGGGTTTTGCTCAGGAATTGGATGCCAGTGCCAATTTCCACGAGGGTATGTCCTTCATTTTCTAAGGTTCTTATGGTTTGAGGTTTTACAATTAGGTCTCTGATCGATTTGGAGCTAACCTTTGTGCATGGGGATAGATAAGGGTCCTGTTTCAATCTTCTGTATGTGGTCAGCCAGTTTTCCCAGCACCATTTACTAAATAGGTTCTCCTCTTCCCAGTGGTAGGTGGTGGAGGGCTTGTCGAAGATGAGTTGGTTGAGGAATTGAGGTTTCAAGTCTGGAATCTCAATTCTAGTCCATTGATCTATATGCCTGTTCCTATACCAATATCAAGCTGTTTTGATGATTGTAGCTTTATAGTAAAGTTTGAAGTCTGGTAATGTGATACTATCCGCTTTGTTTTTTTTTTGCTGAGGATTCTTCTGGCTCTTCTTGGGCGTTTGTGTTTCCATATGAATTCCTGTGTTGTTTTTTCCAGGTCTGAGAAGAATATTGCTGGTGATTTGATGGGTATTGCATTGAATTTGTAGATTGCCTTAGGTAAGATGGACATCTTCACAATGTTGATTCTTCCGATCCATGCGCATGGGATATTTTTCCACTTGTTTGTGTCATCTTTGATTTCTTTGAGTAGTGTTTTATAGTTTTCATTGCAAATGTCTTTCACGTCTCTGGTTAGGAAGATGCCAAGGTATTTCATTTTTTTGGTGGCTATTGTGAATGGAATTGTGGTTTTTATTTGAGTTTCTGTTTGTTTATTATTGATGTAAAGAAATGCGATTGTCTTTTGCACATTTATTTTATAACCTGAGAATTTGCCAATGGCCTTTGTCAGTGTAAGGAGGTTTTTCACAGATTCTCTTGCGTTTTCAAGGTACACAATCATATCAACTCCAAAGAGAGATAACTTGACTTCCTCTTTTCCTATTTTGATACCCCTGATTGCCTTCTCTTCTCTGATTGCTTGAGCCAGGACTTCCAGTACGATGTTGAACAAGAGGGGTGAGAGTGGGCATCCTTGTCTTATTCCAGTTTTCAGGGGAAATGGTTCCAATTTTAGTCTGTTTAGGAGTATGCTGGCTGTGGGTTTCTCATAGATGGCTTTTACTATTTTGAGGTATGTTCCCCGTATGCCTAGATGTTCGAGGGTTTTTATCAAGAAGGGGTGCTGGATTTTATCAAAAGCCTTTTCTGCATCTAATGATATAATCATGTAGTATTTATTTTGACATCTGTGGATTTATTTAATTACATTTATGGTTTTACGCAAGTTGAACCAGTCTTGCATCCCAGGAATGAAGCTTACTTGGTCATGATGGATGATTTTTGAGATGTATTGTTGAATCCGGTTTGCTAGGATCTTGTTG
>NW_007246069.1:3152-43164 GCF_000164805.1 Carlito syrichta
CTTTGTAAAATGATTTGGGGAGAGTTCCATCTTTTCAATCGCCTGGAATACATCAGTAGGATTGGGATCAGCTCTCTTAAATGTCTGTAGAAGTCTGCTGGAAAGCCATCTGGATCAGGGCTTTTTTTTGTAGGAAGTTTTCTTATTACGTAGTCGATTTCCTTGATTGTTATTGGTCTACTTAGGGTCTCAATTTCTTCTTGTTCCAACCTAGGTAGGTTGTGTGATGTCAGAAAGTCCTCCATTTCCTTAAGGTTTTCAAGTTTGTTTCCATACAAGTGTATGTAGTAGTCACTAATGATCTTTTGTATTTCTTCAGGGTCAGATGTGACTTCATCTTTTGTGTTTCTGTTTGTGCTTATTTGGGTTTTTTCCTCGTTTTTTCTTGGTCAATCTAGCTAGGGGACCATCGATCTTGTTTATCCTTTCAAAGAACCAGCTTTTTGTTTCATTGATTATTTGTATTATCTTTTTGTCTTCTATGCCAGGGCTTTTATTTTGGTGACCTGGATCCTTCTCCTGAAATTAGGGTTTTTGTGGTCCTGCTTTTCCAGCTTCCTTACGTGACTTGTTAGGCTGTTAATTTGTGTTCCTTCCATTTTCTTCATGTGTGTTTATAGGGATATAAATTCCCCTCTTACTACAGCTTTCAAGGTGTCCCAGGGATTTTGGTAAGATGTCTCTTCATTTTCATTTGTTTCCAGGTATCTTTTGATGTCTGTTTTGATTTCATCATTGACCCAGGAGTTGTTTAGAATCATGCTGTTTAGTGTCCATGTCTTTGTAGGTTTTGGGGGGACCTTGTTGGTGTCAATGTTTATTTTTATTCCACTATGGTCCGAGAAGGTGCATGGTAAAATTTCGGTCCTTTTAAATTTGCTTATGCTTGATTTATGGCCAATTATGTGGTCGATCTTAGAATTTGTTCCATGCAGCGATGAGTAGAATGTGTATTCTGTAGTCTTTGGATGGAGCGTTCTGTAGGTATCAATTAAGTCCTTTTTGGTCAAGAGTCACATTGAGGCTCCGGATCTCCTTGCTGATCTTTTGTCCTGATGATCTGTCTAGGGTTGTCAGTGGGGTATTAAAGTCCCCAGTTATGATGGTGTTAGAATCAATATCTTTCTTTAGTTTTCCTAGAAGTTACTTTATGAAAGTTGGCGCACCTATGTTGAGTGCATATATGTTTAGGATAGATATTTCTTGTTGATGGAGTGACCTTTTATCATTATGTAGTGGCCCTCTGTATCTTTTTAAATTTTTGATAGCTTAAATAGTATTTTGTCTGAAATTAGGATCGTGACTCCTCCTTTCTTTTGTGTTCCATTCACCTGAAAATTTGTTTCCCATCCTCTTACTTTGAGTTTGTGTAAGTCCTTTCTAGTGAGATGGGTCTCTTGAAGGCAGTATATTGTTGCCTGGTGATATTTTATCCATTTTGCCATTGTATGTCTTTTCAGTGGTGCATTTAGTCCCTTCACATTCAGGCTCATTATTGAAATGTGATTTCATCCCTTTCATAGAGTTCTTAAAGAGTTGTTGTTCTTCCACTTGGTTTTTTTTTTTTTTGTCTTTCTTTTGATTTTTGGGTTGGTTCATGTGTATTTCATTCTTTTTCCTGTACTCTTGTGAAGAACGTTGTTCTTTTTTCCTTTTCTTCTGTGTTTAGTACTTTCTGAAGTGTTTCACGTAGAGGTGGTTTGGTGGCAGCATACATTCTTAGGGATTCGATATCTGGGAAAGACTTTAATTCTCCCTTGCTGATGAAGCTTAGCTTGGCCAGGTAGCTTATTGTTGGTTGAAATTGTTTGTCTTTTAGGACTTTGAAGATAGGGCTCCAAGCTCTCCTAGCCTGCAGGGTTTCTGTAGACAAATCTGTTGCTATTCTGATTTGTCTTCCATGGTAGGTGATCTGGCCTTTTTCTCTTGCTGCCTTTAGGATTTTCCTTTTATGCCTCCTTTGTTTAGGTGAATTATTATGTGTTTAGGAGTTGGTCTTCTCATTTGTTGTCTTGCAGTGGTTCTCTGAATCTCTTGTGTTTGAATTTTTGCATCACTGATTAGATAAGGGAAGTTTTCTTGAATGATCTCATGGACAGTTTGTTCCTGTGTGGTCTCTATCTCTCTTTGTGCCTCAGGAAGGCCAATTACTCTTAGGTTCTATCTCTTGAAGTAATCACTCATCTCTTGAAGATTTTGTTCTGTCTTTTTGAGCTTTTTTTCTATGTTTTTAAGAGTTTGGGTTAGTTCTATATTTTGATCCTCAAGCTCTTAGATTCTTTCTTTTGCTTGAGTAATTCTGCTTTCCATGTTTATCAGTTTGTTATTTATTTCATTCACGGTATTCTTTATTACTGTTATCTCAGATATCAGCTCCTTCCTAGTTTCTTCTTGTGTGTTCTCAATTCTTTTTAGTCTCTCCATTAATATCTTGATATCTAGATTTGTAGTTTGAGACCCTTCATTCTGGGGTCTCTTCATTGTTTGCATTACGAAGTCAGTTTTCTCAGTGTCTGCCCTCCCAGGGGTTTGGGAGAGACCCATATGCTTCTTTTGGTTTTTCTCCATTTGTGTAGATTTTTCTCTCTCTCCCCCTTTCCCTCCCCTTCTTTAATTCTGTTTTTGAGAGAAGATGGGGTTGCTTTTAGTTCTCTTCTGTAAAATCCTGTTCTTCCTTATGAGGGTCTTCTGGCTTTGTTCACTTTTGAGGTTGGAGTGTAGGCTACAATCTGTACTTTTTACAGTTTTGAGGTTTAATTGAGGGGAAGCTGTGGTTCAGAATGTATATGCTGATTCTAGCATCCACGAACAGGTGTATGAGCTCACTGGAACCTATTTCCCTCTGCCTTACAGTCTGTCCATTCAGCAGTATGTAGTCTTGGTCCCTAGATTAAAAAGGGGGGATTAAAGAGGAAAATAATGGAGGAGGGGGGGTCAATAGCAAGTTAGAAAGAGAGAAAAGTGAGAGGGAAAACAGACACATATACCAACTATCAGGTGAGAAAGAGACACAAGGCTGGAAAGAAGTGAAAAAAGACACATAAGAAAGATTCCCTAAAGAATACTTCTAGCTACACAGAGACAGACCAATGAAATCAAGAAACAGTGTACATGTGAAGGCAAACAATAAATGTGATAAAAAAACCAGTCAAAATGATAAAATCTCCAGTCAAAATAAGCGATTAGACTAAAGTCACTTCAGCTCTGATCCCCAGCCTCTCCCCTTTATTTTTCGTTGCAGGTAGCTAGATTTACTCACAGTTTGGGTTTTTTTTTAATCGGCTGCCTGGGGGTTGCTTTTGTGTGATTCAGCGTGGGGATGGGGCTTTGTCTCCTGTTTTGTGACGTTACCTTAGGAACTGAGGTAGGGTTTGTTGATATGTGGGTGGGGCAATGGAAGTCTCTGCCTGGAGAATGACCAAGGCAGTTTTTGCAGTTCCGCTTCTCTCTGCTTGTCTGGATCCCCTAGCTTGGGGTCACATGCTGAGTGCCTCAGCCAGGGTGGACTCAGAGCTCCAGAGCTCCAAAGCTCCTAATGGCAGGCAGGGAGCCCAGAGAGTGGCCCTGGGCCCCCCACAGGGTACTTCAGCCAGGAATGGGACCGGTGTCTCTGAGAGGCTGGCGCCCAGAGCCTCCCTGAGTGACCGGTGGCTTGGTGCTGGGTGCTGGGCAGGAGATGATGTAGCCAGGAAGGGAGCTGGGACCCGAGACTCCCATGCACACGGTGGAACAGCAGCAGCAGGGGGCCGCAATATCCGGCCCTGTGTGGGACCGAAGGTCCCTGAGCCTCGGAACAGTGCGGCTGGTGGTGGGCTGGGGATGGGGGAAGATAAGTAAGAGTCTTTTTGGGAACTCATGTTTGGAGAATCTCGCAAATCCACCTATGTCATCACCATCTTGTTCCCATCTGGTCATCACAGTTTTTTAGTCGAATCTTTAGATTGATGACAGATACATAGATAAAAACCATGTTGTCTGTAAGCAGTATCAACTTAAGTTATTCCTTTCTTTTGCCTAATTCCTCTGGCTGGGACTTCCAGTGCTATGTTGAATAAATGTGGTGAGAGTGAGCATTGTTGTCTTGTTCTTTGATTTCAGAGGAAAAACTTTCAGCTTTCCGCCTTGGAGTGTAAGAGTTGTAGGCTTGTCACATACAGCCTTTATTTGTTGAGATGCATTTCTTCTGTATCTGATTTGTGAAGTTTTTTTTTTTTAAATTATAAAAGGCTGTTAAGTTTTGTCAAATGCTTTTTCTGTATCCACTGGTATGACCACATGGTTTTTGTGCTTTGTGACAACATGGCCGAGTCTGGAAGAGATGGTGGTAAGTGAAACAAGCCAGGTACAGAAAGACAAATACTGCCTGAACTCACTTATATACGGAATCGGAGATAGTCAGACTCATAGTAGTGAAACTGCCTATATAGAATTAATATTGGGTCGTGGAATAAAAGCTGTAACAATAATTAGAAATTCATGAATGTGTTGCTTCTAAGTTTACTTGACATTGCCTTCTTGTCAGACTCCTGGGGATTAGGGGAAGCTGCCCCACAAGGCTAGTCAACATACGCATGCTTGAGGAGACAAGAAGTCAATTGCCCCCTTCATGGCTCAGGGACAGTGAGTGATACCTGAGGGTCAGAGGAATTGGATTATAGCCAACATCTATTGTAAAACCTAAGAATGGAATCTGAGATCTTTTTCAGGCTTTGTACTCTGGCTAACCTGACCTCCTCCCCTGGTCCAGAGCACCAGGAAGTCCTCTACTGGTCACAGAGTCCGAGGAAGACAGTCTTGACAACTTTCCCATCAATCAATCAGCAACCCCTATCCCTCTTCCTGCCAAGTTTTTAAAACTTTATCTTCTGAATCTTCAGGAAGGTGGAGTTGAGAGATTTCTCCTGCCGTCTTCACTTAGCCACACTGTGATATTCAACTCTTTCTCCGTTATAATGGCTGCATCAGTTTTTTGTTTTTGTTTTTTGTTTTTCTAGGCAGCAGCAATAAGAACCTGTGTTCAGGGTAACAGTAGCAGAGAATAGAATAGTGGTTACTAGAGTCTGAGGAAAGTGAGTACTTAGGAGATCCTGGTCAAAAGATATTAAACTTCAGTAAGACAGGAGAAATAAGTTCAGGAGATGCATTACACAACTGTTGACTATAGTTAGAACAATGTATTGTATACCTAAAATTGCTAACAAAGTGCATTTAAAATGTTTTCATCATAAAAAACTGTTGTATGTATGTGAAGTAATAAATTTAAGTAGCTTGATTTACCCATTCCACAATGTATACATACACAAGGTGGGACACTCCCCCCGCAAAAAACCCCAATTATTATTTTTTTGGAAGGTGGGCCCCTAGTAGTAGAGGCCTCCCTGCCACAGGTGAGTGTGCTAGTAACCTATCAGCTTCAGTGTACCAGATAGTGTTGTTGTGAGAGGCTGCGTTCAGATTCAGTGAATTGCTTTTTTGAAGATTATTTCTGCATGCCCACTTCACGATGGCCGATTTATGAGTGCATCTGCTCACACCAGTTGAGTGTTCCCCAATTTTTGACCGAAAACAGCATGACCCCTGTGTCTCAACCTCCCTATTCACTCAATCTCACCCTGAGTAACATTTAAAAAAAATTTTCTTGGATGAAAAAAGTCCTCAAAGGGAAACATTTTGCTGATGTGGAAAAGGTAAAACAAAAAATGACAGAAGCACTAAAAGGCATCAAAATCAACAAGTTCAAACACTGTTTTGAGCAGCGGAAAAAGCCTCTTGACAGATGTATTGCAGCAAACAGAGAGTTCTTTGAAGGTGACTGAGGTTTAAACATATAAGAATGAACACACAATTTTTAATTAATAAATTCTGTTTTTTTGAGGAGGTCTCCTCTTATGGCAACATACCATGTCATACATTGTAAATATATGCAGTTTGCGTCAGTTAAAACATATAAATAAATATTTTAAAAAGAGACCATTTCATGTTCACTTGAAATGGAAGGAGGAAACTTTTCACTTTGACACACATTTTATTGCTTTAAAATCTAGAGTGAGATGGATTTTTTTGTCTGGCTGCTCAGAATCAGTCTTTACTGGCATCTCAGAGCTCTACGTTGGGTGTGGCTGTATTTATGGGGACCAGGAGAGCATTCAAAAGGGAAAACTGGAAAATGAGAAGAGAAAGATTTTTTTTGTTTTAGTTTTTTATTTTAAAGATGTGGGGTACTGTTCAGGGTTAGGTATACAAATGTTAATCAACCCTTGTTGCTGAGGTGTGCCCCTTTATTTTAAGGTAAGATACCTTGATTGGCTCCTCTAGCTAAATACATGTATTAATTTTATATATAAAATATGCATTTATTATATATAATATACATCATAAATTATTATGAAAATATAAACATTGAAGTCAAAATTATCAACATATCTTACTTTGCAGAGAGAATTGTTACTAACATTTGGAGTTTATTCTTCTGGACTATTTGTGTGTATAAATATTTGCATAGTGACTTAAATTTTATATGGAGTATATCATTGGAACAACTTTGTATTTCTATAATCAATTTTGTTTAATGTAATTCTACAAATAGCATTTTTGTTATAGCACATTGTGAGTATTATCATGTAAATAAATATTTCACGTATTATACATATATATTTAAATACATGGATTTCCCCATCTTTTTAGTGACTACATAAAACTCTACTATATTCATGCACCGTAATTAATATGCCCTTCACTTCTTCATAGAAGTTTAGTAATTTTCTCATTATAAATAGTACTACATGGTGCTGTTTCCTGTTTCTTAAGTTTCTTAAGATAAATTCTCTTTTTATTTATTTTTATTTTTTAATTTTTAATCTTAAAGATGTGCGGTACAATACAGGGTTAGGTATACAAATGTTCATTATACAGATACCCTTGTTGATGAGGTGTACCCCTCCTCCCCTGGCAGTTTCCCACTACTGCCAATACCTTTCTTATAATTTTTTTTTTTGAGTGGGAGTCTCACTCTATCACCCAGACTGCAGTGCAGCCTCGACCTGCTGGGCTCCGGCGATCCTTCCGCCTCAGCCTTCCAAGTAGCTGGAATTACAGGCATGCGCTACCACGCCCAGCTGATTTTTTGATTTATTGTAGAGATGAGGTCTCGCTGCCCAGGCGGGTCTCGAACCCGCGGGCTCAGGCAATCCACTCACCTCAGCCACCCAAAGGCGCGGGATGACAGGCTGAGCCACTGAGCCTGGTTTCTTATAATATTAAAATAATTGTTCAAGGTCCACTTCTGAGTGAGAACATGTGGTACTCAGTTTTTTGTTTCTGTGACGGACCACTTAGCATTATAAACTCTATGTCCATCCAAGTTGTTGCGAAGTTCATAATTTTGTTCTTCTTTATGGCTGGCTGTGTAATATTCCATCATGCATTTGTACTACATTTTTTCTTTTATCCAGTCCTCTTTCGATGAGCAGCACAGTTGGTTCCATGTTTTTGCTATTGTGAATAATGCTGCAATAAACATACCGTGTGCAGGTGTCTTTTTTATAGAGTGATCTGAGTTCTTCCAGGTATATTCCCAGTAGGGGAGTTGCGATGTTGTATGGAAGGTTGATTTTTAGGATCTTTTAGGAATTGTCACACTGTTTTCCACAGAGGTTGTACGAGTTTACACTCCCACCAGCAGTGTAGAAGAGTTCCCTTTTCCCCTCATCCTCTCCAGCATCTGTTGTTTTTTGAGTTATTGATGATGGCCATTCTGACTGGAATTAGGAAGATAAATTCTTAAAAATGAGAAGATAATCTTGAAAATAAAAGAAAAATGAGATCAGGTAAAAAAATATTCAAAATCTATAATTACATTTGCAAGATTGACTTTCAAGTGACATAAGTAATCAAATTTACTAATTCTTGCCAATAAACTTGATCAAATTTGATGTCTAACAATTTAATTTGCATTTCCTTAATTACTGGTGACGCTTACCACACTCCATTGGCTACTTGGCTTACTTTCTTCCTCAGAAGGACTTCTCCATCATTAGCAGTCTATTTGTCTTCCGCTCAAACCTCAATCGTTGAAATACCTTGGCTATTCATCTCAGGTCAGCCTTCTTTTCTACTACCCACCTCCCTAATTATGTCATCCGGTGACACAACTTTAAATACCTTCCTTGTGCCCGTGACTCTCATGTTGTAATTCTAGTTCTGACTTCTCTCCTGAATTTAGAACCTACCTGAAACTTCAGCATTTAATCTGGCATGCTATACAACATAGGCATGGCAATTAATTACCTTCCATTAGTTTTTGTTCAGTACAGGCTGAGCATAAGTTAGGCTTTCTCTCAGTTCATCATTTTCTTCCATTATGTTTTTGGACACTCTCTCCCATTCATTCTGTTCTCATCTTCAGGGATTCTAGTTGTTCTTATGAGTGGCCTCTATTTTTCTTTCAGACCTATGATCTCTCTGATTACTTTTAGACCTGCATTCTTTTCTTTTGAATTCCAGCCTGCAGTCCACACTGCTGATCTACTTCTCTGCAGTGGCAACTCTGTTTTTTTTACCATTTCCTAAGCAGTTTTCGTTTCACAAGAGTCCAGTTTCCTTTACATTTTTCCTCTCTCTATCAGCTCTTTCTCTATTTTTCTGCTTCTTAGCTTCACTACGGTAGGTGCTTATGGAAGATAAGATACATGACATACAGAAAGTGACTTCATGGAGCTACTTGTTTTGTTGACAGGCCATCTCTGGGGCACCACCTTCCTGCTCCAGGGTGACCCGGGCACCCTTCTCTGCTCTAAACTTTCCAGATGAATAATGATCATTACAGCGCTCATTGTACTGTTGACTCTCACTTTGACATTGTACTCTAACTGACTTGCCTATTGTCTGTCTTTAGGCTATGAATTTTGGAGAACAAGAATTTCCTCTTGTTTGACACACTTTCTCAGAAGCTAGTACAGGAAACTGGGACAAGGTGGGCCTTTTTCTAAACATTCACTGATTTAATGAATAGATGAATGAATGAATATCAAGAAGATTTTAATTTAGATGTACTTCTTACTATGCAAGCTATTTGTTGACCTTTGCTACACAAAAGGCCAAGGAGATTCGAATAGATAAGGAAAATATGGCATGTATGTATTTATGTGCATGTAAGTACAGTAGAATATTATTCAGCCTTAAAAAAGAAGGAAATTCTGCGATTTGTAGCAGCATAAATGGACTTGAAAGGCATTATGTTAAGGGAATTAAATCAGTCACAGATGGACAAATTCTGCATTATTTTACTTATATGAGGTGGTCAGACTTATAGAAGCAGATAATAGAATGGTGGTTATCTGAGGGAAGGAAGCAATTGGGAATTGTTGTCCAATGGTATAAAGTTTCAATTATGCAAGACAAATAAATTCTAGAGATTTGCTGTAGTACCTGTAGTTAATGTTGTACCTGTAGTTAAAAATACAGTACTGCACACTTTAAAATATGTTGAGAATAGATCTCATGTTAAATGTTCTTACCACAGACAAACCAAAACAAAGCAAAACCACAAAAGGACACAAGGGAATTTTGGAGGTGATGAATATGTTTTGTACCTTGACTGTGGTATCACAGGTGTGTGTATCTGTCCAAACTCATCAAAACGATACATCAAATATGCACATTTTTTGGCGTACGGTTACAGTATCCATTATACCCCCAAAAGCTTAAATGATCTCAGCCTTAAAAGATGAAAAAAGTGATTATCTGTATTTGTTAGGACACCAGTCTAAATGTGAATTTCCTCACACGATGAGCTGATTATCATGTGTCTGCATCCGGTTTATTTTCAAGGATTATTTATTCCATTGGGGCAGAGAGAGAGCGCACATACCAGAGAAGCTCAGTTCTACTAGAAGCGGGTGTAATACATAACAAATTATTTAAATAGCTTATTTAATAAATTTGTTTATGAGACTTGGCTTACATTTCAGGCTATCATAAGCAGTAAAACAGTCTATGCAGATTCAGTAATGTGGCAACTGTCTTTGGAATGATACACAAAACAAAACTCTTTGGAATATAAACGTTAACCTTCAAAGGGTCATTCCTCCAAAAGCCTTAATGATTGCTTTTGAATGATTCTTTATTACATGTCCAGAATTGGAATAACACTATAGAAGTCTGTTTGATGGTCTTATTATGGAATTCGCCAGTTTGGGAAAATCAGACTTAAAGCAAAGAGAAACACAAGAAACCTCATATTGGATTCCGATTTGCCAATGGCATTTATTCCAAATACTTGACAAATCTAGCCTTTTATGAGAGAAATTTTGCAACTCAAATGGATAAGATTTTAAAAAACGGTTTCTTTCATTTGCTTTTCTGTAGCTTGATTTGTAAGCTCTGCTTCAAAATTTCAGTGCTGTTGTTTCCCATTTGCATAATAAGAAAACTAGTATGGCAAAAATAATAATTAAAATTATTATGGCATTTAAATAAAATAAATATATTCTGTCAAAATGAACAGTGTCGTCTTCATGCATTAGCTCTAACAAAATCTGTGGGAGCCTTTCTCAACTGCTCCATTTTGCCTATGTTTTTCCTCCTACATGAATTCCCCACTTCTGCACTTGACATCCTACATTTTATTAATTTATTTATTTACTTTTTTATTTTTTAAATTTATTTTTAAATATGTGGGGTACAATTCAAGGTTAGGTCTACAGATGTTCATTATGCAGTTACCCTTGTTGATGGGGTATGCCCCTACCCCTGCAATTCTCACTACTGCCAATCCTTTTCTTACAGCATTATGATAATTGTTCAAGGTCTGCTTATCAGTGAGGACATGTGATACTCAGTTCTGTGTATCTGTTTCTGTGATAGATCACTCAGTATTATAGACTCTAAGTCCATTCAAGTTGCTGCAAAGTTCATAATTTTGTCCTCATTTGTGGCTGCATAATATTCCATCCTGTATTTGTATCACATTAAAAAAAAATCCAGTCCTCTTTTGATGGGCAGCATGGTTGGTTCCATGCTTTTGCTACTGACACCCTACATTTTAACTGTATATTTATTTACTCATTGATCTAAGTAGACTGTGAGTTCTTGGAGGGAAGGAGTCGTACCTAATTCAAGATGGTGCCTTCTGTCAGTTTTGAAAAATTCTCATTCATTATCCTTCAATTACTGCTTCTGACTCATTCTACTTTTCTACTTTGTCTGGAAATCTAATTAAAATATATGTAAATATATGAATATGTATATGTAATAATGTATACATATACATATGTGTTTATACTACACACACACACACACACACACACACACACACACACACACACACACGTTTTCACCAGGCGAGTTTGCCTGAACCACTTGGTCTGCCTTTGTTAGAAGCTGAGTTCTGTACCTGACATTGAAGAAAGAAATCAATAAATATTTCTTGATTGAGAGAATGAAGGCCCTTACTATTTTATCTTAAATGCCCTACAAATCTAAGTAAAACAAGGAATTCCTAAATAGAAAATATTCTCTCTTCTGTGCATTATCTCACTATGCAAAATGGTCTTGCTTAAGTAATATGTGATTTCTGATAGAGAACCTTCCTTCTCTTCTTCCTTCTTTTGGTTAAATGGTCCCTCCAATTACCCTATAAAATTGTTGTTTAGATGATCACTGTGCTTCCCATGAAACACCTTGTTACTATGAACTATATTATTTTCCTTGGGGTATTAGTAACTCATTTAATTTCTTGAAATGTTTTATTAGCAACATCATGCCAGACAAAATAACCCAAGAAGCACTTCCAGTACACGGTGTGTAGACTATAAAATGAGCTTTCCTTTCATTTCATCGTGGAAATGGCAAAAAATGAGGGTTATTCTCGAATGTTAAGGTAAAGCGAGAACCTGTTTCTAGAGAAATGACTGAGCTTGGGGCCTGGTCTTCCAGAGGCCAAGCCATGTCCTGGGGCCCTTTAAAACGGGCAGTTAGGTGGAGACACCCCAGGCCTGAGAACCAAAACTTCAGCCAAAGGTTGAACCGTGGGGCCGTACAAATCCTTGTGGGTTTCAGACTGACCGCCAAGTGAAAAAAGGGAAACTGTTTCTTTTCTTCTGAGAATTCCTAAGCATAAACTAGCCCACGAGTGGATTTGGAGTATGAGTTTACATTATTTAGGTGGCCCCAAAATCCCTGAGATGAGGTCTTAGTAGAAAATGTCTTTGTGTAGGTCCTGTTTATCAAGGCCCAATAAAAATGTACATATATTAAATATAGCAGACTAATGATTATGATCTAGAATGTATGCATTTCTACAAATCAATAAGAATAAGAAAAACTGTAGAAAGAAGACCACGATACCAAAGGCATTTTATATATGGAATTACATTAATGGCTGATAAACCATAAAAATGCTTATCTCATGAGACACCAGGGAAATACAAGTGGTAATAATATAAGGAATATTTGGTGTCCTTCATATTGGCTACAATTAAGTTTGAGTACCCCAAGTGCTGCCATGCATGTGGAAAAATGGGAACTTTTATACACTGCTGTGGGAGTCTGAATTGGTAAAAACACTCAGAAAAGCAATTTGTTTTTATCTGGTAAAATGGAATATATGCATATCTTCTTCTGGCTAGTAATTTTACTCCTAGGTATATAACCTAGACAGATTTTTGCATGCATAAACAAGGAAATATGGGTAAGACTTCTAAGAACACTATTACTTTTAATAGCAACTAACAGTTCACAGCCCAAATGTTTTCTGGCAGTTGAATGGGTAGATTATGATATATTCACAAAGCAAAATACTGTGCAGCAGTAAAAGTGCATGAACTGCCACTTTACAAATCCACATAAGTGACTCTTGCAAACGTAATGAGTTATGAAAGCAAGTTGCAGAATATGTGATATGATCTCATCTTACACAATGCTCAAAAAGGTACAAAACTTAAATGTGTGTTGTCTCTGAGTATACGCACATATGGCAACCTGAAAGAAAAACCAAGAAGAAATAAAGAGAATAAAATGAAGTTTAGTGATTACATCTCATCAGGAGCATGGGACCAGATGGGAACACATGAGACTTTAAGGTTCTTTATAATACCTGAAGGAACTCAAATCACTCTATGAAAAAGATACCTGCACATGCATGTTTATTGCAGCATTGTTCTCAATAGCAAAAACATGGAACCAACCATGCTGCCCACTGAAAGAGGACTGGGTTAAAAAAAATGTAGTACATACACACGATGGAATATTATGCAGCCATAAAGAAGGACAAGATTATGAACCTTGCAGCAAGTTGGATGGACTTAGAGTCTATAATACTGAGTGATCTATCTCAGAAACAAAGAACTTAGTATCACATGTTCTCACTCATAAGCGGACCTTGAACAATTATCATAATACTATAAGAAGAGGATTGGCAGTAGTGGGAAATTTCCAGGGCAAGGGGGGAGCACACCTTATCAACAAGGGTACCTGCATAATGTGCATTTGTATAACTAACTCTGAATAGTACCTCACATCTTTAAAATGAAAAATAAAGTTCTTTATAGTTTTCTATTTTATAAGCAATGCCATGAATACATGCATGTTTGTAGTAAGTGGGTTTTGTGATTTGTCAAGTTGGAAAGAACTTTGATAGTTTCTTCCTTACTAAAACACAAATAAAATAAAATTTCTAACACAATTTTATATGCTTTGCTCTGGAAGACATTAGAAGAAATTAGGTCAAACACTGAACTAATTTTTTCCCAAGAAAATATTTTAGCATGACATAAACTAAAACAGAATCTGTGCACCTCAAATTTACAAAAGGGATTTTTAATCATGGTGCATTTAAATTACTCCTTCTTTTAAAATGCATGAACTAGTTAAATTAAAGAGAAAACCTACAGGGGGTGATTTCTGAACGGACACTAGAAGTTAATTTTAGGATGAGGCAACATTTGTGGCTCTCAGTTTCCTACTGGGTGGCTCGGTGAGGCTGGGTCTGGGCTGGGTGTTTTAATCAAGCATATGAGGTGCAGGTGTTCTAGAGACCACATTTGTGAGAAACACTGTGTTCAAGTTGGAATTGGTAGTCCGCAATTTTTGGCAAATAAAAGTCAGAGAAGCAAAAGCAAAAACATCAAATCCTGATTTTCTTTTTCCCACGGAAGTATAAGTTGTACTGACTTATTTGAAAGAATGCAATAAAATTGACAGATAAACTAATGATCAACTCCCCACAACTAAAGAACATGTAATTACAGGGGAAATATTTAGAAATGTTTCCTTTGGCTGCATTCTGTGCACAGCTGTTAATGCGAAAAACTATTATCTCCTTTGATATGAAAAGAGCCTCAGATGGAAGACTCTATTTGCTACTATTAAATTATACCTGTGTAGAACGAACAGTTTGATTAATGTATTCAATTTAAGTTACTTAGACAGCGTGGCAAATCAAAAAAGTTCCCTGAGAGCTAAAAGTTGCAGGCACAACGCCATGGGTTCAGCGGCTTTGCGCACTGCACCCACGCGGCCTCTGCTGATTAATGAGGAGTCCAGAGAGCAGCAGCCGTTGTAAAGTGTAGGAAAGTAATGTTTCTAAAAAAGATTATTCTGAGTATGGAAGAAATGTGACGATAAGGATGAGATCATGAAAAATGTAGAATCCACCTGGGTTTTCAGATTCCAGGACCCCTCCTTATGGCCAAGTAGATTGCGTTGAGATAGAAAACAGAGCCAGGAAGTTTTGTTTCCAGATATTTCTGGATTGGTTGGATAAATTGGATAACGACTGAACAAGAGGGTGATGTTTTTGAAAATCTGATGGTCTGAGTACAGTTCTGGGATCATGTTAATAACTCACGTTGATTCTTGAAGTGATTTTATTTAATCTTTCTATCGGCTTTATGACATAGGTACTGTTATTATGTCCAAGTGATAGATGGGGGGATTGAGGCACCCACATTTAAGTACCTTGTCTAATGTCCCACAGTTAATAAACTGCAAGATTGAAAATTCATGCCAGCCACACAGCCTAATCGCCGTGCTAGAATCTTTTAAACAGGCTTGTTGAATGGAGGAAGAATGTTCGATGATCTTGACCTGCCAGTGAAAGCTCAAAGATTTATTTGCACGACTGTATACTGAGACTCGAAACACATTTCCCCCCTACCATGTTGCAGAAGTTTATTTCTCAGACCTCTACCACTATTCTGATTTAATTCTCGCCCTACATTTCTCAGGACTCTGTATGGAAGGGTCATGTTTCCACTTCAGCTCTCGGTCCCAGCATTCCTGCAGTTATGCAAGCAGCAAAGTCAATGCCAATTAGCATGTAAGTCATTCTGAAGTCAAACTGAAAGTCAGACTTTCTTCATCCTGTTTGCCATAGAAGTCAAGTGGATGAAATAACAGGAGGTGCCTCTGCAATGTTAGATCTGTTGTACAAATTGACCACACTCTATTTGAAAAATTGAAAAAAATAAACAACCAGCATAAATTGTTTTTAAAGTAAGTCTGGGTGGAAAACATGTGTTTTTCTAGCACAGTACTATAAAAATATTCAAAGAAGTATTTTTTTACTAATACAGTGTTTTCACTTTCGAGTATACTAAAAAGAAACAAGTTGATTCATGACTGGGGATTGGGCTCAGACATCAGGTGAGTCCATCAGGCGAATCTAACGGGAGGGTGTGGCTATGAACCACTGTCGGAGAGATTTTCCATCCAAGAGCCATTGGAGTTGGTTCTAAACAACTAAAGAGATGGTATTTTAAAGATTCTTATATCTGGAAGATCACCTTGCCTTTTCATCAAGACGTAGTAGAGGACCTTGACTGCCTTTCATGGAAAAACAATCAGACACTCAGACAGAGTTGAAATTTCTTTTGCGAGAATTAAAGATCTATAATATAATGGAAAAGAGAATCATAACTAATGTAAACCAACTATGTTGGTAATCTATTTAATTACAGTGATGTGGAGTGTGGTGTCAAATATATGGCTGTAGAGGAGATCTTAATGGCATTAATTAGCTACCAAAGACTGAAAACGAAAGAGGATCACTTAGTATTAGCAAAGTAGCATGGGAGAACAATTCTATCAGTTTTTGACCTGAAAACTAAGCCCTGCAATTTCTAACTCATCTTCCTCTAAAACAAGGGGAGAATTGAATATAATTGAATAATGCATTAAATCTATTCTGAAATGATAGTCATCACAAATTATTCAAAACAATATCTGAGACCTACTGAATATGAAAGAAGAGTTTATAATGCAGATTGGGTGAAGAAGCCCAGTGACTTACCATTTGAAATTCACCTGCATTCATAAATTTTATTTTATTTTCATCCGTAATGTCCATATAACATTATTCAAACATGATGAAGATAAAAATGTTCTATGTAAGAACACATGAAGTGCTAATAATTGAATTGCTAATGATAATTCATATAACTGGTCATCTTATGTAGAATGTATATAACTGAATGCAATTGTAATCATATAATTTTGAGAAAACCCTTCATGCTCGATGTTAAGAAACCCTGAATCAAGCAAGTCTATTGGCTCACTTTGAGTTTCTGTGTTGCATTTTGGTAATTCTCAAAATACTTCAAACTTTTTCACTGTTATTATATGTGTTATGGTGGTCTTTGATCAGTGATATTTGATGCTACTTTTGTAATGTTTTAGGGGGCTAGAAACCATGCCCCTATGGTGAACTTCATCCATAAATATTGTGTGTGTTCTGACGGTCTAGCTCCCTCTCTCGGGTCTTCCTGTTCCCTAGGACACAACAGTATTGAAATTAGGCTAATTAATAACCTTACATTGACCAACAAGTGTTCAAGCGAAAGGAAAAGTCACTTATCTCTCACTTGAAATAGAAAGCTAGAAATGATTAAGCTTGGGAAGGTAAGATACAAGACGGGTTGAAAGCTAGGCCTCTTGTGAAAAACAGCTAAGTTGTAAATGCAGAGATAAAGTTCTTAAAGGAAATTAAAAGTGCTACTCCAGTGAACAATAAGCAAGTGAAATAACCTTATGGCTAAAAAATAAATAAATAAATGAAGTTTTAAAATTTTTTATTGTAGAGACGAGGTCTTGCCAAGTTGCCTGGGCAGGTCTCAAACCCACAGGCTCAGGCCATCCACTTGCCTCAGCCTCCCAAAGTGATGGGATGACAGGCTGAGCCACCGAGCCTGGCCTAAGGATAAATTTGTAGTGACATGGAGAGAAAACCAGCCATAACATTTCCTTAAGCCAAAGGCTAATCCACAGCAAAGCCCTCCTTCTCTTTAATTTCATCAAGTCTGAGAGAGGCGAGGAAGCGACAGAAGAAAAGTTTGAAAGTCGCAGAAGTTGGCTCATAAGGTTTCAGGGAAGAAGCTGTTTCATAACATAAAAACGGAAGGTCCAAACAATTCATCTTTTCTCTTTATGTTTATTCTGAGATATACCAAGGTGTTTTATGTACCCATGTCTATTTCTGGCCCCTCTGTTTTATTCTTTTGATTGGTTTATCTGTTCACATGCCATATCACCTTTGTTGTTGTTTTTAATAACACTGGCTTTTTAGTCTATCTTATTGGACAGAGGAAATTCCTCTTTTTGCCATTCTTATCTAACTGTGGGTCTTGATTCTTCTTTATGCACTTTGAAACAGTGTATTGTGTTTCTAAAAAAAAAATCCTTTCTGAAATTTGGGCTTGTGTTGAATTTATCGATTGATTTAGGTGGACGAGATATCTTATTTATTTATTTATTTATTTGTTTGTTTATTTATTTTTGAGTTGGAGTCTCACTCTGTTGCCCAGACTGGAGTGCAGTGGCCGCTCCCAGCCACCGCAGCCTCGACCTGCTGGGCTCCGGCGATCCTTCCACCTCAGCCTTCCAAGTAGCCGGAATTACAGGCGCATGCTACCAAACCCGGCTGATTTTTTGATTTATTGTAGAGATGAGGTCTCGCTGCCCAGGCAGGTCTCAAACCCGTGGGCTCAGGCAATCCACTCACCTCAGCTTCCCAAAGGCGCGGGATTACAGGCTGAGCCACCGAGCCCAGCGGAAGAGATATCTTTAATTTATTTATTTAGTATAAAGATGTGGGGTACAATTCAGGGTTAGATATACAAATGTTGATTATGCAGTTACCCTTGTGGATGAGGTATGTCCCTCCCTCCCTTAGCAGTTTCCCTCAACTGCCAATTCCATCCCCCTCCTCTGACAGTTTCCCACTACTGCCAATTGCTCAAAGGTCCGCTTATGAATGAGACCATATGGTACTCTGTTCTTTGTTTCTGTGATAGATCACTGAGTATGATCGACTCTAAATCCATCCAAGTTGCTCTGAAGTCCATACATTTGTCCTTTGTGGCTGCATAATATCCCATTGTGTGTCTGTACCATGTTTTTTTAAATCCAGTCCTGCTTTGATGGGCAGCATGATTGCTTCCATGTTTTTGCTATTGTGAATAGAGCTGCAACAAACATGCGTGTGCAGGTATCTTTTTTGTAGAATGACTTGAGTTCCTCCGGGTATATTCCCAATAGGGGAATAGCTGGGTCACTTGGAAGGTCAATGTCTAGTTCTTTCAGGAATCACCACACTGTCTTCCAAAGAGGTTGCACTAGTTTGCATTCCCACCAGCAGTGTAGAAGCATTTCTTTTTCTCCACATCCTCGCCAGCATCTGTTATTGTTTGTTTTATTAATGATGGCCATTCTTACAGGGGTTAGGTGGTATCTCAATGTGGTTTGGATTTGCATTTCTCTGATGATGAGTGAGGGAGATTTCTTAATAATATTAAATTGTTTTAAGCATGAAACAACAGTGTAAGGGGAAGCAGCAAGTGCCAATGGAGAAGCAGTAGCATGTTATCCAGAAGATCTAGCTAAGATCATTGAACAACAGATTTTCAATGCAGATGAAAGAGCCTTCTGTTGGAAGAAAATGCCATCTAGGACTTCCATAGCGAGAGAGGGGAAGTCAATGTCTAGCTTCAAATCTTCAAAGGACAGCCTTACTCCCTTGTCAGGGGCTAATTTTGCCGGTGACTTTCAGTTGAAGCCAAATCTCATTTACCGTTTCAAGACTTGAAGTCCCTTAAGAATGATGCTAAATCTACTCTTGCCAGTGCTCTGTTAATGAAACAACAAATCCAGGATGACAAGCACATCAGTTTATAGCATAGTTTACTATTTTAAGCCCACTGCTGAGGCCAACTGCTCAGAATAAAAAAGACTTGCTTCAAAATATTACTGCTTATTGACAATTCACCTGGTCACCCAAGAGCTTTGGTGGAGATGTACCAGAGATTAACATTGTTCTCATGACTGCTAACACAGTACCCATCCTGCAGTCCATGAATCAAGGAGTAATTTCAACTCACACGCCTTATAGCTTCATTGAATGCTACAGAGACATTTTTCATGGAAGAAAAAGTCAGTCATCAGCGTTGCAAACTTCACTATTGTCTTACTTTAAGAAATTACCATGTGGCTGGGCACAGTGGCTCATGCCTGTCATCTCAGCACTTTGGGAGGAACCAGCCACTTCTATCTTCAGCCACAACCACCCTGATCAGTCAGGAGCCATCAACATCAAGACCCTCCTTAGCAAAAAGATTATGACTCAGTGAAGACTCAGATGCTTGTTAGCATTTTTTTTTTTTTTTAGCAATAAAGTGTTTTAATCTTCTGTACTGCTTTTTAGTTGTAATGCTATCGCACACTTAGACTACAGTATAAACTTTACTTTTTTTTAGGAAGTAGGATTTATTAAGAGGACAGAAAAGCTCCCACAGTGGAGGGGGGAGGTGGGGGCCGAGGAGGTTGCCTTTTTTTTTTTTGAATTGGAGTCTTACCCCGTCGCCCAGGCTGGAGTGCAGTGGTACGTTCACGGCCACCCCAGCATCAACCTGCTGGGCTCTGGCAGTCCTTCCACCTCAGCCTTCCAGAGCTACAGGTGTGCATTACCATGCCTGGCTAATTTTTGATTTATTGTAGAGATGTCTTACCAAGTGGCCCTGGCTGGTCTTGAACCTGTGAGCTCAGGCAATTCACTCGCCTCGGTCTCCCAAAATGCTGGGATTATAGGCTGAGCCACTGAGTCCGGCCCAAACATAACTTTTATATGCATTGGAAAACCAAAAAATCCATGCAACTCACTTTATTGTAAAAGTCACTTTATAAAGGTGATGGGATGGAACCTGCAATATTTCCACGGTTTGCTTCTATAGATGTACCATTCAGTATATTTAAGTTAGTCAGCGAATCTTTCGAGAACAAAAATAATTACCTTTTCTATTTCCTTATCTAGTATATTTCTTTTGGTTTAAATGAAAATTAAAAATTTTTCCCCTTACAACTTTCCGTGTACATGCATCAATTTTTGTTTGTTGGTTTCTGCTTTGAAACAGCAACAGTATTATCAGCAAAGGAATTCTCAGAGTAGATTGTGTATGTGTGTGTATGTGTAGATGTTAGTGCATATGTGTGTACATGTCTGGATATATATGTGTGTGCTTGTGTGTGTGCATATGCATGTCAGCGCACGTGTGTGTTCTTTGTCAGCACAGAGGAGGTCACATCTAGCGAGAAGCATGTTCCTGCATTCTGTTCCCGGAGCTCCTCCTAGCTGAATCGTTGTCTTAGTCAGTGAAGGCTGTTGTCACAAAGATGAGGTGGGTTCAATGGCAGAAATTTATTTCTCAAAGTTCTGGAGTCTTGAAGTTTGACATCAGGGTGCAAGCATAGTCGGATTCTGGCAAGGGCTCTCTTCCCGGCTTGCAGATGGCTGCCATCTGTGTCGTCCTCACGTGGTGGAGTGAGATCTTCCTCTTCTGATAAGGGCACCAGTTCACTGGATCAGAGTCTGCCCTTCTGACCGCAATTAACCTTAATCATCTTCTCAAAGGCACTATCTCCAATACAGTCTCATGGCAGCTTAGGAATTCAGCATATGAACGTTAGGGGGACACAGTTTAGTCCACAGCAGCCAGGATCTCTCTCTGACCAAAGGTGAAAAACCAGGGCTGTAGCAAGTGTACAATGCCAAGAACTGAAGTGGAACATGGGGAAATAAAACTCATGATATTTGTTTCAGACAATGTCACGCTTGAATTCGTCCTTTGTGCAGTATTTTAGGAAATTGGGAGCTGAAGTTTTATTCACCTCTAAATGTACTTTGTATCAGCTCTGTTCTGTTCCCTGAGGAACCTGCCAAGGCAGGTTGTCCAAGCCATCAAGCCTGTGAAGAGTACGAAGAAAGAATCAAGGGAACATGGAGTTAGACATCAAATAACCTTCCAATTATTAGCTTCCCCGGGCTCTCAGTTCTTGAAGCTTTTCAGTGCTCGTGTTTGCTTGCTTTCAGATTCACCTCAGCTTTTTCTTACAGAAGAAAGCTCCTGCTTCCTTAAAATAACAAATGTGTTGAATCATTTAATGTGCAAGGGAGGGGAACCGTCCTGCCTGGTACAAATGGTCACCATTATTCACTTAGGGAGGAACAGCTAATCAGCACAGCTACCTGGCGGCCTATATGTTATTGTCTCTGAGGATCTCACTCATTCCACATTTTTATTATATGATCGTCACGGTACCAAGACCAAAATAGAATGGTACCAAGCACAAAACGTGTGAGTGTGTTGTGGCAGTAAAATTTACTCTTCCGATGTGTCTTCCCGATATAATTGGTAATAGGGAGCGAATGTGTGCCAAATTCCATGCTAAGTGCTCTAGTTGGTGATATTACTTCATTCTTGCCAATGTCCTGTGCTAGAGGTCAACATAACCCCTATTAGATGGGAAACCAAGCATGATAACGGATGGGAGCCTCTGGGAAATTTCTTTTCTTTCATTGTCTTTTCTTTCCTTGTTAAGCAAACAGCATACTGATTAAACGAGGTGGTGGGTGGAAATTGTGTGAGTAAATAAAGATGCTGTTACAGTCGGAGGTGAGCCAAGGAACCACTGCAGGTACAGACATTAGCACAGGTTCTTCTAACACAGCTTCTGGAGTTAACCAGCCCTTGGCATCCACACTTCATTTCTAATAAACATGGCTGTGCACGTGTTCTCACTGCTTTGCTTAACCTTCAGGGAGTCTTTGAAACTACTCACATGGAATCACAATGTGTGGCTTGTTGGTTTCAACGTCCTTGTAGCTAGAAAAAGAGAATAGAAACCTTCTCTGAATATATCAAAAGATGTACTTTAAATGCAAGATACCACAAGATGTTATACAATTTGGACGCATGCAGATTTCATACAATTTTAGGCTAGAGCTGGAAAGTACACTCAGTTAGTCCCAATGCCTACCTTACGGCCTAGGGCCTGTTTGCTGAATTTAAATAAAATTAAGGTTAATATTGTGTTATATTTTTACAAATTTAAAAGCTGGAGATCAGAGAAGTTAGTGCTTTGTCTACGGTCACACAGCTTGATGACTGCTCCAAATTCTGTGCTGACAATACCTTGCTACTAAAGATGACATAATTTGGCAGTCACATGGTTCTTTTTTGTGTCAGGCAATATATTAATCATGATTTAATGCATTAACGGTTCTCTTTGATAAAGGGTTACTGTAAATGTAAGAACATGAACACCTAAGTTCCTATCAGTCTATTTAATACATCTGTTGGACTTGAGGGTGAGTGCTCCTTCAGTTATGCCACTAAGATAGTTACTGGTGAAGCATTTTTCTCTAGGAGACTAGGTTGACATACATCGTCTCCTGGAGTGATAAAGAGAAAGTGGCTACGTTTCCCAAGACAGAATGATGTTTTGGAATATTACTTAAAGAAAGACAGAAGTGTGATTGGGTGACTCTGAATATATTACCATCTCCATTAGGATACACTCCTGGTTTTCCTTAAAACCACATATTTCTTTGATCACGTCTGCTGACAATGAATCATGTTCTTCCGTGTCATTTGCTGTCTGAGTACTAAGAGCTTGAATTGGAGAGAGAGTAGCCTTGGTTTCAAATTCTTTTATAAGTTTGAAAGGTTGAGCAGGTGAAGTTGAACGGGAAGCTTAAACGAAGTCTTTGTTTATCTTGTGTAAAATGAGTATAGTCACGTAGAGGATAAACCAAGTGTTTAGCTGTAAGTAAATACCTTATGTTGTAACTCATCCTTATGCAAGGAAATTATAGATTAGTAGCACTAACCTAGAACACATAAATTTTCAGTATATTCTTTATCCCATTTAGTTTGACTAGTATTTTGAGCAAATTGGAGTGTTTACTCTTTGTTTTTTTTTTTTTTTTGAAGCAGAGTCTCAATCTGCCACTCAGGCTGGAGTGCAGTGGCACATTCATAGCTACTACAGCCTCAACCTGCTGGACTCAGGTGATCCTTCCACCTCAGCCTTCCAAGTAGCTGGAACTACAGGCATGCACCACCACACCTGGCAAATATTTTGATTTATTGTAGAGATGAGGTCTCATCTAGTTGTCCGGGCTGGTCTCGAACCCCTGGGCTCAGGCTATCGTCTTACCTCAGCCTCCCAAAGTGCTGGGATTACTGGTGTGAGCCACCGTGCCCAGCTTGGACTATTTACTCTTTTGTGCTGCCTTCCTATACCAAATTGAACACATTTTCTTATTGTCTGCAACTTTCATGGCATGTATTTTTTGTGTTGGAATTGACACAGTCTCCAGTGTTTGGCATGTTAGGATCATTGCATATTATTCTTCAAATGACTAGAGGCTCTGATGTCTTTAGAAGACACAGATTAGCCGGGTTGGTGGCTCAGCCTGTAATCCCAGCGCTTTGGGAGGCTGAGGCGAGAGGATTGCCTGAACCCATGGGTTCGCGACCTGCCTGGGCAACTTGGCGAGACCTCATCTCTACAATAAATCAAAAATTAGCTGGGCATGGTAGTGCACGCCTGGAGTTTCAGCTACTTGGAAAGCTGAGGCGGAAGGATTGCTGGAGCCCAGCAGGCGAGGCTGTGGTGACTGGGAGCAGCCACTGCACTTCAGTCTGGGTGACAGAGTGAGACTCCAACTCAAAAAAAAATAAATAAATAAAAGAAGACATAGATTGTGCTTAAGTCTGAAGAATCTTCCTAAAAATAAGTTTGTACACTTTCACCAATAATAATGATTAAAGACACAACATTTTGACTTCTTATGTGAACATAAATGTAGATATATACTGTAAAACGTATCTGTATTTTTGTGCAATTTTTATTTGTGCTTCAGTTTGGGACACTTGAGAGGGGAACTTTCTGCTAGGGCTTATTTCTTTTTCTTTTTCTTCTTTTTTTTTGTGTTGGAGTCTCACTGTGTTACCCAGACTGGAGTGCAGTGGCATGCTCCTGGCCACTGCAGCCTCAACCTTTCATTGCTCTGTTAAGGCAGAGTATTTTCACTGGGAGAAGCCTGTTCATTTTAGACTGTGGTGTACCACACACCTAGTGAGCTATGGTTTAATCATAGTTAGGACATTATGCGGGGCACCAGCCCCTGCAAAGAGATTTAGAGGGTCCCTGGAAGGTGTGGTGGCATTGGCAAAATAAAGAGAAAGAAAGAGAGAGACAGGGGGAGAAAGAAAGAGACTGGACTCTGTCTAGTGCAGAAGCTGTTTAATGGGACAAACCGTAAGCCTTTTGTCCTAAAATTTCACAGGTTAAATCACAAGACTTTCACGTGAACACAAAGCCAGGTGGGTGAAGAGCGTCCCCCACCCACCAGGTGTTTCCTCAGGCATGAAGAAGAACAATCCCAATTAAATCACAAAACTTTTAGATAAACATAAAGCCAGGTGAATGAGGGATGTCCCCCATGCACCAGGTGTTTCCTCAAAAGCAGTATAACAATTCTAATATCATAATATTCTAATAATCAATAACTTTTAAAACTTATGCATACACAACACCTAATGATCAACTTACATCCCAATTCCTTTCTATTTTATGCTAATTCTACCTACACTATAGAAACTTAATTATAGCCCAAACCAGTTCCTAAGGAATGTGGCCCAGCCCAAAGTTCATGCTGGGCCATTTCTAGTAACTCTAGATAATTAACTATATTATTAAGATTGAAACAGCACTTTATATGTATATACTAATTCTACAAATATACTTTAAAATCTTATAATAAAGAAGCTTGTACCGTATTAAAGGCTCCCAAATGTGACCTGAGTTTGAATTATGTTAAGTTTAAAGCCGAAACCGCAGTCTGTGAGAAATGGGAACAATGGACTCCTAAAGTAAGCCATGCTTGTTGTACTCAGAGCTTCATGCTTAGATCATCAAAGTCTCTGCTAGTGGGATGTGCCAAACAGCAAAGAAGGGAAGAGGGAATGGGCCGTCAGCTCCTGAACTCATCCTAGTGGTCTCAGGGTCCGCAGCCCGCCTGGATCCCTAATGCTCAGGTGGGCCTACTTGGCTGGTTCCCAAAAACATTAGTCTGTTTTGATGTGAAGTCTTAGAATTACTGGATTGGTGGAAAGTTGGGAAGATGCTATCTGGCAAGACCGTCCTCTTCCTGTAAGACTTCTTCCCTGGGTTTCTCTAGGGTTATGCACCAGTAAAATTACCCCTAGCCTCCGTCCTCTCAGCTCTCATTTCTTTGATTTTTTGAATTCTTTGCTATATCTTAAAATTCTTATTTGAAAAGGTTTTGTGGTCAAGGCAAAAACATGTTTTATACTTTCATTGACTTTCCTCATGTAAAACTTTATTCTTCTGTTGTCTTTATCCCCCATAAATATATTACATTTACCACTCCAGATTCCTATGTGAATCCTGACTTGAAGATATTCAGATGATTTCATATTCAAATAGTTTAATATTTGTCTTACGCTGGCTGCCTTTTTGGTTTTTTTGGAAAGAGGCATTTGAGAATCAATGATTATTATTATTATTTTTTTTGAGTTGGAGTCCCACTCTGTCACCCAGGGTGGAATGCAGTGGCATGCTCATGGCCACTGCAGCCTTCACCTGCTGGACTCAGGCAATCATTCCTCCTCAGCCTTCCAAGTAGCTGGAACTACAGGAGTGTGCTACCACGGCCGGTTCATTTTTTTTTTTTTTTAAATTTATTGTAGAGATGAGGTTTCACCAAGTTGCCCAGGCTGGTCTTGAACCCACAGGCCCAGGCAGTCCACTCCCCTTGGCCTCCCAAAGTGCTGGGAAGGCAGGCTGAGCTACAGAGCCTGGTCCCAATGATCATTAACAAAATTAATGGTGTTGAATATTTTTAATGCTCAGCTGTCAAACTCTTATAGTTTTATAACATATCACATGTGTTGACAGAAATAATTGACTATTAAAAACTCATCAGACCCTGCTCATGGGACATATCCTTTGCAAGTTCATAGAGAATGGCCTCGGTAAAGAGAAGTTTCGGGGGGTGAGGTGGATGACTATATGGGAAACCTTATTCAGAGGCCTTAGCTTCTGTTTGCAAAAGCCTGAGTCTACTTTGGCCTTTGATGCTTGTGGCTATTTTGGTTCTCCCCAGAGCAACTCAGTTTGAGGTTATAACTTCACTGGAGACCTGAGTTAGCAAGAGGCAGGTCTAGATCACCTAAGATGGTAGGGATTTGAAATGTGTCCTTGGAAACTGCATGCATGGTTGTAAGGAGTCACACGTCTGCCTTTATCTGACAGCTGGCCTGGGCCAAGAATGCATGTGGAAGAGGAAAAGAGATCGTCTCGGCTTTGTTCAGAGGTACTGTTAATTAGTTATACCTTTGCCTTGATGACTTTCGATAACTTTCCCTGGATGGTTTTGCTAAACTTCATGCTTTGTTTTACATTTGTGATTTTTTGTTTCATTTTAAATTAACTTCCTTAAGTAATGCTGACTTGTAAATATTTACCTCTAATTGAAAAGGCATTAAAAAAAAAAAAGAAAAACAATGCTTTTTCCACATATAGGATTCACTTGGGAAACTGTTGATGGGGAGGGTGGGGATTGGCAGTTGAGGGAAACTGTTAGGGCAGGGAGGGGCATACCTCATTCACAGGGGTACCTGCATGATCAATGATTGTATACCTAACCCTGAATTGTGTCCCACATCTTTACATTAAAAATTAAAAAATTAAAAAAAAAGATTCACTCTTCATGCTGTTGATCACCCAAATGCAGGTGTGTTCGTTTGATCTTTGCAGGAGGGAAAAAATAAAGACCTGGGTTTTATTATCGGAGAGGTGAGGGGGACATGACTTTCTCTATTACTTCAGAAAATCGGATACAATCTTTTATTAGACTTTCTCCACTAGCTGTTTGGAAGGAGATTGAATGTGCAGTCGATGAAGTCAAGGAGATGTCTCTGTGGTGGTAAACCTTTGGTGGATGCTTGTGTTTATCAGCAATTTTAAAAGCTGAATTTGTGTTAGGTTAGCGATGGCCCACAATGTACCTCTGGAATATCATTCTTCCAAGAATGGTTAAATCTTGCTTTTATAGAAACAGTCCCCTCTCTACGTTATTTATTTCCTTTGCTTATCAGAATTAAAGGTGCTAAGGAATCACTTTCTAGACAGTCCCCTGTTGATTTTTCCCCAAAATTCTATTATTTCTGTATTTATTGCTACTGGAATAGTCCTTTCAGGGGATTGTGCTTGGAAATTTGATACATACATGTAATAAGATTATATATATTACAAACAGCATGGGTTTGTATGTACCAGTAATTCCAATTTCAATGTAGAACTCTTGAGTTTTTTTTTTTTGTTTTTGAGTTGGAGTCTCACTCTGTCGCCCAGACTGGAGTGCAGTGGCTGCTGCCAGCCACCGCAGCCTTGACCTGCTGGGCTCTGGCGATCCTTCCGCCTCAGCCTTCCAAGTAGCTGGAACTACAGGCGCGTGCTACCACGCCCTGTTAATTTTTTTTTAATTTATTGTTGAGATGAGGTCTCGCTAAGTTGCCCAGGCAGGTCTCGAACCCGTGGGCTAAGGCAATCCACTCACCTCAGCCTCCCAAAGGCGCGGGATTACAGGCTGAGCCACCGAGCCCGGCAACTCTTGAGTTTTTATTTAACTATATCCAATCTTAAATGTGCATCTTCTTTCTTCTTATGCTGAAATCACTCTTCCTTGTCTCAGCAATATAATTCTTTATTTGCATTTTTCCCACAATATGCTTATGATAGCAATACCAACAGTACTGCCAACAATATGACCACTTAAACTGAAAACAAGATTTCTTGACAGGTCTTTTCATCTCTAGGATATGTCCCATTAAGTGTGTACGGTTAAATCCCTGTGCTTTTAAATTTATTTATTTAAAAAAATTTTTATTTTACAGATATAGGGTACAATTCAGGGTTAGGTATAAAAATGTTCATGATGCAGGTACCCTTGCTGATGAGATGTGCGCCCCCTCCCTCAGCAGAATCCCTCTACTGCCAATCCCACCTCCTCCTAGGCAATTTCCCACTACTGACAATCCTTTTTTTATAGTATTATAATAATTGTTTAAGGTCCACTTATGTGTGAGAACATGTGATACTCAGTTCTTTGTTTCTGTTATAGATCATTCAGTATTCTAGAGTCTAAGTCCATCCAAGTTGCTGTGAAGTTCATAATTTGGTCCTTCTTTATAGCTGTGTAATATTCCATCATGTATATGTACCACATTTTTTCATCCAGTCCTCTTTCGATGGGCAGCATGGTTGGTTCCATGTTTTTGCATTGTGAACAATTCTGCAATAAACATGCTAGTGCAGGTATAGAGTGATTTGAGTTCCTCTGGGTGTATTCCCAGTAGGGGGATTGTGGGGTCATATGGAAGGTCGATTTTTGGATCTTTTAGGAATCACCAAACTGTTTTCCACAGAGGCTGTACTAGTTTACACTTCTACCATAGTGTAGAAGAGTTACCTTTTTGCTGCATCCTCTCTAATATCTGTTGTTTTTTGAGTTATTGACGATGGCCATCCTGGCTGGAGTTAGGTGATATCTCAGTGTGGTTTTAATTAGCATTTCCTTGATGCCTAGTGAAGCTGAGCATTTTTTCATGTATTTGTTGGCTGCTTGTATGTCTTCTCTTGAGAAGTATCTATTCATATCTTTTGCCCACTTTGTAATGGGGTTGTTTGTTTTTCTCTTGTTGGCACGTTGGAGTTCTTTGTAGATCCTAGATGTTAGGCCTTTGGCAGACATACAGTTGGCCAATATTTTTTTCCCAGTTTGTGGGCTGTCTCCCTGCTCTCTTGATTCTTTATTTGGCTTTGCAGAAGCTTGTCAGTTTGATGAGGTCCCACTTGTCTATCTTGTCTCTTATGGCATGGGCACCTCAGGTTTTGATCAGAAATTGGTTGCCAGTTCCAATTTCCATAAGGGTGTCTCCTGCATTTTCTATGTTTCCTATAGTTTGAGGTTTTATGTTTAGGTCTTTAATCCATTTAGAGTTAATTTTTGTGTATATGGTGATAGGTAGGGGTCCTGTTTCAATCTTCTGCATGTGATCAGCCAGTTTGCCCAGCACCATTTACTGAATAGGTTCTCCTCTCCACAGTGGTTGGTAAATCCCTGTGTTTTAAACGAATGTGGTTGTTCTTTTCTTTGTAGTTGTACCAACAACTGTTGAAGTGGCAGAATAATGGTCTTCTAAAAATGTCCATGTCCTAATCCCTGGAAACTTACATGGCAAAAGAGACTTTGAAAATGTGATTAAATTAAGGACTTGAGAAGGGGAGATTTCCCTGGATTATCCAAGTGGGCCCAGTATAATCATTGGCATCCTTAAAAGTGCAGGAAAGAGACAGAACAGTAGGTTGGAGTGTTGGGATGTGAGGACTAAACCCATTGCTGGTTTTGAAGATGGAAGGGGCCCATTGACAATATATGGTACTGTCCTTCCATAGCTAGAATACGCAGGTCTGGTAACAAAGAGTTTGAAACCAAGGCAAACCTACTCTATTTGCAAAAATTTTACTAATTTTGCTTATAATCCCAGGGTTTGGTTGTAAGGAGGATTGTTCATCAGAAGCCAGCATATTGCTTTTTATTTTAGCAAAGTTCACTGAGCATTACAAAAATTATCGATAGTTTTGACTAGTAGCAAACGGGCACTGAATCTTCCCCTTACAATTTTACATGTTTCCATCAGGTATGTTTTGGTTTTATTGTAAATACAGTTATGTTCTATCTTCCCTTCCTTCAGCTTAGGGCTCACTGGAGTGGGAAATTAAGGAAACAATTACCTTATTAGGAAAAAAATCAGGTAATAGTCTTTTTTTGCCTTTAAAGAGTTGGAATATGCAATAATGGTGATGCACTCCCTTGTTTATTATTTCTTAAGCTTTATGAAGTACACATAGTTTTTGTTACATGGCTACATTTTATGGTAGCGAAGAAGTCTGGGGTTAAGCGTACCCACCATTCCCACCTGTGCACATTGTACCCAATAAGTGATTTTCCATCTCTCCACCCTGTCTCCCATCTGAGTCTCCAACGTCCCTTTTATCATGCTCTATGCCTTTGCAGGTCCTTAGTTTAACTCCCATTTACAAGGGAGACTACATGGTGTTTGGTTTTCCATCCCTGTTGGTTCACTGAGGGTGATGTTCTCCATTTCCAATCATGTTGCAGCAAAATACATTATTTCATTCTTTTGTATTTATTTTTATTTACATTTTAATTAATTTATTTAAAAGGTGTGGACATATAGACAAGGGAATACTATGCAGCCATAAATAAGGCTCAAATTATGGACTTCTCAGCAACTAGATTTAGAGTCTATCATACTCTAAGTGGATTTAGTGTCTATAATACTCAGCGCTCTACAGAAACAAAGAACTGAGTACCACATGTACTCACTCATAAGCGGACCCTGAACATTTATCATAATACTATAAGAAAGGGATTGGCATTAGCGGGATACTGCCAGGGTGGGAGGGGGGCACAAAACATCGGTAAAGGTCCATGATCTCAAACCAGGCAGAGTGGGGACCAAAGGGAGATGCAAGGTTTACCTGTAAAATGACCACTTATCTATGTCATCCTGATAACAGCCTTTTAATATGTCACGGCTTCGAGTAGAACACGTAAGACTAACGGGTGTACATGAGCATGAAAGAAGTGATCACTTCCCCAAACAAGGTCAACTAATGAATCACGTCAGGATGGAAAGATTTGTCATGCATTGACTTGGTCGATAGAGCGGTTATGAAATGCAGGTCATAAATATGCAAAGACATTCTTCTGAAATGAAGCAAAAAGAAAAAAAAAATCCAGATGTCTGAGATGGCCCATAAATTGGAGCTGAGCGTAAAGAACTGAAAGAAATTATGAAGCCAACAGCACAGTTCATTGGCATTGCCTGGCAGGTTCGCCTCCTTCTACCAGGTGGTTCTAGGCTTTGTTAGATGCTCGTGTAAACTCAGTGCGCTTTCCTTCTTTCCCTGTGACTGGGCTCCAAGCGACTTGTGAGCAGGTAATCTGCTGCTTGAACAGTTGGACCCCAACATAGGCAGCCCTGGAGTGTCGCTGTTGGGTGACTCCTAGCCATCGGTGTCTGGGAGTCCGATTCTCTAACAATGTGGCAAGGGAACCGTGCTGTGACCCATTCAGCCGTGAATCGTCTATACCTCCTGACTTACAGCAGTGTAAAGCAAGACCCTGAGTTTTGGTAGGTTACCAGGAATTCTGCTCATGGGTGGAGATGGTTCTCATCCTGGGCCCTAATCCTCCTTGTAACCTGTCAGTAAGAATAAAGTTAGCTTTCGTAATTAGATAATTCTTTTGAAAAATATGGCCGGGCTCGGTGGCCCAGCCTGTAATCCCGCGCCTTTGGGAGGCTGAGGTGAGTGGATTGCCTGAGCCCGCGAGTTCGAGACCCGCCTGGGCAGCGAGACCTCATCTCTACAATAAATCAAAAAATCAGCCGGGGTGTGGTAGCCCATGCCTGTAATTCTGGCTACTTGAAAGGCTGAGGCGGAAAAATCGCCAGAGCCCAGCAGGTCGAGGCTGTGGTGGCCGGGAGCGGCCACTGCACTCCAGTCTGGGCGACAGAGTGAGACTCCAACTCAAAAAAAAAAAAAAAAAAAAAGAAAGAAGAAAAGAAAAATATGGCCTTTTTGGGGAAACATCTGTTGACTCCAGGTAGATTTTCTAAGTCTTCAGTTTGGCTAGTGCTTGATTTCATTTTGAACCAGTAGTGACCTGTTCAAACATGTGTGTGGTACCATCTCGTCACGTGGTGGGACTGTAAATATTAGAAGTTTGGATATAGAGGTTAATCAAATAAAAAAATATTTTACCACATTATGTTGTTATTGCTGTCACCCATGCTAGAACATTCAGGATTATTCAAGAGTCCACCCTGTTCTTTCAACCAGCCAAGGTTCAAAGGGTCAACAGATTGTGTGTGTGTGTGTGTGTGTGTGTGTGTGTGTGTGTGTTTAACCTTCTTGTCATTTAACCCAGACCTGCCTACATAAATTGTTAGTGCATTGCTTTGACCTCATTTTCTGTTCGGCGCTATGTTCTATTTGTGGTTCTTGTAAATTTCCCCAAACCACCAATAGAATGTTTTTTCTAAGATAAAACTCACACTATGTAATTCTCTTGCTTGAAACTCTTACATGAGCTCTAAATACCTGCAAGATAAGGTGGCGATCCCTTGGCCTGACTGTAAGGCTGGCTTGCTGCTCCTGACTCCTGTCTCTTCTTCCAGCTCCTGGTCGTCACCTCCCTTGCTTCACTTGATGCATCTGTGCTGTCTCTAGCCATACCCATTGGCTGCCGTGTTTGTGTAGCAAGATTTGTCATATTACGAAATATTAGAACCAAAAGTTTACCAATCACAACTGTTTTCATTCCAAAGGCAAACCATTTTTTTTTGTTTTAAGAAGATATATATTTTCTTATCATCTAGATTTCCTATTTTTCTTATCATCTAGATTTCTTGTTTTGTTGAACAGAAGAATATCATTAAGTTCATTGGAACTATGTAGAGACTATGTATGAGAACTGTGTAGAGAAATATCAATGTCTGTGATATTTTAAAAGTTGCAGCACATTGACAATTTTTTAATCTAACCTGCTGAAAGTATGCCGAGGGTTCTGAAGTCAAGTTACTTAGGCTGTATTTGGCACACGGGCCACAGTTTGTTCATTACTTATCTCTTCTGTGACTGAGGCATGACTTTTCCTCCATTCCCACTGGATGTCTTTGGCTTTATCACTGTGACATCTCCATTCTCATCATCACTCTTACGATGTCTTATTATAATGACTATTTTAAAAAAGTGTCAGTCTCCTTACTGCACTATGAGTTCCATGAACCCAGAAACTTTTTTTAATTTTAAAGATGTGGGGTACAATTCAGGGTTAGGTATACAATGTTCGTTATGTTGGTACCCTTGTTGATGAGGTGTGCCTCCCCCCAGTGGGAATCTGGGGAAGGGGGGGCACCCCCCGCTTTCCCGGCCCCCTCCCAGCAGTTTCCTGCCAATCCTTTTCTTAGAGTATTACAGTAATTGTTAGAGGTCCACTTATGAGTGAGAACATGGAACACAGAAACTTTAATCTCTGATGATTACATCTGGTGTGATACACAGAACTCAATGAAACTGTTGGATCAAGTTGAATTAGTCATACAATCTTGCTAATCCTATTCAGTAGGCTTTTTGTGATATTCTGGTTTCAAAATTATTTACATCCTCCCAGAAAATAAAGGAAGCAAAACATATTTTCGCAAACTGAAAATTGTCAAACATTTTGGCATAGCTCCTGCTCGATTGACCTTTAGTTATATACTATGCATAATACAGTTGAGATCATGGCTATAGATACACTTTTAAAAACATTAATTAACATTTTTTATTATATCTTATTTTTTCAGAATATAGTTCTGGAAATGAAATTATTGGATCAAGGCATCTGACATGTTGAGACTTTTAAAACATAATGATAAATTGCTTTGAAAAAGGTGGTTAATAACCTTTCACTTTCATAGCAGAGATGTTTGGTTTTGCTGCTTTCTTGCCATTATTGAATACTTAATTTATGATTGCTATTGTTTAAAATTTTGCTGTATGTATAACTGACAAAGGCAAAAAAAAGAAAAAAAATTTTGCTATATTATATTACATCTCATCACAAGATGAGAAATTGTGTTTGCATTTCTTTAGTTATTAATCAGAATGACCATTTTACTGGGAAATGTCCTTTATTTATCTTAATCCAAGTTTCCACTGAAGTTTTGATACTTTTCTTATTGACTTATAAAGGATAAAATATTAAGTATATTAGTCCCCTCTAACTGATTATAATAATTTCTCAAATTGTTTTTGGTTTTTAATTGTGATTTTTTAAATTGTGAGATCACATTTTTCAATATTATACATATCTTTTGAAGAACAATTTGTCACTTATTCTATTTTTATGCCTATAAACCATTTCACCCTTCAAATCTTAGATATTTGATTTTTTTGGACAAGATTTAACTTTTTGTCCCTTATTTTGATATTTCATGTGAGTTAAGGATTTAGTTGAACTTTTTCTCATTAGTTCTTGGCCAATTCTCATGCATATAAAGCACCATGATTAGAAAAACTGATGTTGTCTCCATTTATCCTGCTCAGTGATGGTTAAAAATATTAGTCTCTGGCTGGCTTGATGGCTCAGCCTGTCATCCCAGCACTTTGGGAGGCCAAGGCGAATGGACTGCCTGAGCCTCCGGATTTGAGACCAGTCCGGGCAAATTGGAGAGGCCTCACCTCTACAGTAAATAAAATATTAGCCAGGCGGCTTCCACGCTTTTGTTATCCTAACTACTGGCTCATGGAAACTATGAATCATGCCAGTCTGGGAAGAAAGCATGGCTGTGGTCTTATTCTGAATTATCTCCAGGGATATGGAAGTGCCAAACCACTACCATGGGCTGTTAGCACATTACCGAGACAGTTCTAGAGGACAGTTGAAAAACAAATTCATGGTGTACTTGACTAGAGAGTGAATCTATTTCCCAGATTGATCTACCCCTCACCCTGTTGAGAAGAGGAATTGACAACACAGATTCTGCACACCTCCTTCTGGCTTGTTAGAAAGCATGAGAAGATTAATGGCAGAGGAAGCTAATTTTTAGGTATGCCATCCTCAGAGTGTGACAAGAGTATTTGAATTTGCTCAATGGAAAGAACTTTCAAAATTGGACTATCTGAATAGATGCTAACATATACCATGTTGCTTATATTCTTTATATAATATCAATTAGGTCATTAAATATTTGTTTCTGTGGGGACTCTTTTTAAACGGTAATGGGAAACATAGCAGAAGCACATAAAAACATAACAATATGCCACTATTATCGATACAAAATAAATCAATATAATTGAAATTGCAAAATGCATTAAAGAAATTGGGAGATACCATGTTCATTAGTGTGCATGAATAAGAGATGAGGTTCTGAGATTTCAAGAAGAAGGTAGGATTCTATGGGTGCTTTAAAACTAGCATTTGTTTTAGATACTACAGTACCTGTGTATATATGTGTGTGTAGGTAAAGGAAAAAGGACTTGAGGCTGGGGAGGGTGGAGAAATATTTAGAATGGAGCAAATGATGTGAGCACTGATCCAGGGACAGGAAAATATTGAAAGTGTTCAGGGAATGTGAAGAGATAGTGGAGTGTCCAGAGAGGATAAGTAGGCAGAGATGAGACTAGGACAGCCCATCTATGAGGGGGAACCTTCCAGAAAACTGGAATTATTTTTCGGAGGGTGGACCCTTTGTAGTATGGGCTTCTCCCACTAGATAAGTGTTCTAGGAACCCACCGGCATCAGTGTAGCAGGTAGCACTGCTGTGAGAGGCTGTGTTTGGCTTCAGTGAAATTTTGTTTGTGTGTGTGTGTGTGTGTGTGTGTGTGTGTGTGTGTGTGTGTGTGTGTGATTCCTTTCAGTGTGTTTGTCCATTTCATGATGGGTAATACACGGGCACACCTGCCCACACCTCACTGAGTGTTCGGCAGTTTGGTTTCTTTTTAAGTAGAAATGGCATGACTTCCTACCCTCCCTATACCCCAATTTCTCCTCGAGAGACTCTTTTGTTTGTTTCCCTTGAAGAAAAATGTCCTTAAAGGGAAGGCAATGTTTTCTAATTTGGAAGAAGCGAAACCAAAATGAGTGCAGCACTAAAAGGCATCAGAACAGATGAGTTTAAAAACTGATTTGAGCAGTGGATAAAGCATCTTGATGGGTATATTGCATCAGAGAGTACTTTGAAGGTGACTGAAGTTTAAATATGTAAGAATAAATACACAATTTTCAAAAAACAAATTCCATTTTAGGGGGTCCCCCTTGTCTGCGAGTCTACAGTAGTGATTCTTAGGGGAACAAAAACTGGCATTTGAGGCGTAAAGACCTGGCCTGTTAAAAAACCTGCATTATATTAAGCAGACCTAATCAGTAAAGGACCTTCCTCAAATTTCAAATTTCCCAGGGGACATTAATCTAGGTGAAAAACCTGTGCATAATAATCTGCGCCTAGAACCCAACCACATTTTACACATGAGGTTTCTAGCATAGTTGACAGAGAGGATGGTAATACCTATAAATTAAACAGGAAGGAAAAAGAATAAAAGCGGAACTATTTAGACACATTGCTTTGTGCCAATTAAAAACATCTTATTTTCTGTATTTGTTTTCTATTGCTGCATGAGAAATTCTCACAAATTAGTGCCTGACAACAATATCCATTTATTAGTTCACAGTCTGTCAGTCAGATGTCTGGGCGTTCCATGGCTAGGTTATTTGCTCAGGGTTTCCCATAGCTGAAACTGAGTGTCAGCTTGGACTACTGTCTCATTTGAGGCTCAGTCCTCTTGCAAAGCCATGCAGGTTGTTGGCAGCATTGCCTTCCTTATAGTTGTAGGGCTGAGGTTCTGTTTCCTGGCTGTCACCTGGGCATCCTCCTTAGCTCTTGGTGACTGCCCGCTGTCCTCTGCCATGTGGCCTCCTCTAGAAAATGGCCATTTGTTCCTTTACGACCAGCAGAAGAATGTCTCTGTTCTTTCCAATCGCTGACCTCCAGACCCAGATTTAAAGGGTTATGCAATTAAGTCACACCCACCGGAATAATTTCCCTTTTAATTAGGTCAAAATCAACTGATTAGTAACCTGAAGTACATCTCCAAAGTTCCTTTTGCATGTAACATAACGTAATCACAGTAGTAATGTCCCATCATATTTTTAGGTTTTGCCCACACCGAAGGCAAGGGAATTATATGAATATATATGCCGGGGGGGAGAATATTGGGGGTCATCCTAGCATTCTGTCTTCTGCATTGTCCAGAACCATCCAGACCAATTTGTGCTGAAACCCTCATGTTCATGGTGATGGTGGAATACTTGATCAGACCCTGTAAACTCTAGCCTTGACTTTTGCTTTAACCTTAACTTTACATCAGGTGCAAAGAGATTCTATGATATTGGTGACTTGGACACCATTGTTGCTCCTTTCCCAAAAGAAATCATTATGAGATATTTAATAAGTTTGTGAATGCATACGCTTGTAGCCATAAAACCAGACTTTGCTTTGATACACTGCCTTCCAGGTGAGAAAACATAGCATAGATATTGGTATCATTTTGTAGTGATTATAAACTGCTATTTAAATGCATTCATTTGTTTTTATACATTCCTTTATTTTAGTCAATCTGGTAGTGTTTGACATGTAAGTGAATGAGAGGAAGAGAAGCAGAAAAGAAGTTTGTGGAAAATCAAGGTGAAAACAATAAAGCAAGAAGAGGAAAGTAAGCCTTGAAAGCCAAATTATGTTCTCTAGTTTTCTCTTTATTATGCTGTGGTTATTTGCTTAAACATCATTATCACACGTCTCTTTGCATCTCATAATCCTGCTAAAAGTCAGTAAAGCTTGAAAGCATGGCCTATAATGAGTCTTTTTTGGGTCTAAATAGTCTTTAATGAGCTTAGAGGAGAGGACTAGAAACACTTCTTAATGGGTGCTTTCACTTTGCTTCAAAATCTTATGAAAAACTTTTAAGTGTACAATACAACACGGTTAGTTCTGGGACAAAGTTCTACAGCAGATCTCTAGAGTTTCTTCATGTTGCATAATTGAGACATTAGGCCTGTTGATTAGCAGTTCATTTCTCCTCCTCCCAATATCAGATAAGGGATTAATTCCAAAACATATAAGGATCTCCTATAACTAAATAGCAGAAAAACCAATAAACTGATTAAAAAACGGGTTAAAGACTTGAACTGATATTTCTCCAAAGAAGACACACAAATGGCCAATGGATCTATGAAAAGATGCTCCGTGTCACTAATCATCAGGGAAATGCAATTCAAGACCACAATGAGATGTGACCTCGAAGTGTTAGTGAGGATGTGGAGAAATTGAAACCCTCGTGCACGGCAGCTGAAAATGCAAAAATGGTACAGCTTCTACGGAACACAGTGTCAAAATATTAAAAATAGAATTACCATGTCATTCCACTTCTGAATATTGATCCAAGAGAATTGAAATCAGAGAATGGCTCAGGCAATCCTCTCGCCTCGGCCTCCCAAAGTGCTAGTATAGGCAAGAGAGATTAGCTCTCCCCTGGGTCTCGAAGCGTGAGTAGTATTGGCAGCGCCCGGGGCCTTGTTAGCAAGGCAAATTCTCAGCTCCCACTTCCCAGCTCCAGAACGACTTCATCACCCTCCAGAGTGAAGGCCAGCAACGTGTGTTTAACAAGCTTTCCAGGGGATACTAATGAACTCTGGTTTGAAAACCACTGCCCTAGTCAAAGCATACAACCATCTCTCTCTCTCTCTCTTATGTATAAATCCATATCTACATTACCCGCATCTCTACTGCCTCTAAACTTCTTTTTCTTTTTTTTGAGTTAGAGATTCATTCCGTCACCCAGGCTGGAGTGCAGAGGCACGCTCGTGGCCACCCCAGCATCGACCTGCTGGGTTCAGGCAATCCTTCCGTCTCAGCCTTCCAAGTATCTGGAACTACAGGTGCACACCACCATGCCCGGCTAATTTTTTAAAATTTTAAAATTTTTTTATTGTAGAGACGAGGTCTCACCAAGTTGCCCAGGCTGGTCTCAAACCCATGGGCTCAGGCCATCCTCTCGCCTCGGCCTCCCAAAGTGCTGGGATTATAGGCATGAGCCACCGCGCCTGGCCTAAACTTCTTTTCATTGAAAAACTCAAAAGAAAAAATATATGCATGTCAAAAAAAAATAAAAGACACCCCAGAATATTTGGGTTAGCAAAGGTAAGCTTGATTGCAGCTGAAGAGGAGGTCGGACGGGAGAAAGTGGTGGCATGAAGTTATCACAGGTGGGCAGCACTGTCGTTTAGCAGCAAACAGGTTATGACTTGAGCTGTGTGTGAACAGAGGGTGATACACTCATGTGTGGAGCTGCTTATTCTCCAGGCAATATGAACATTGCACCAATGAGGAAGACTCCCCACACCCTCTCAAAAAGTTTCTCATCACTCACTGTAGGAGATTAAACAAAAAGCTTCATAAAAGATTTCGGTGACATTTTCTTTTCTCTTTTTGTTTTTGTTTTTTTTTTTTTAATAATTAATCAGTATTTTTATTATGGTTTTGTGGGGTACAGTTAAGGGTTAGGTGTACAATTACGTTTCATTCAGACACCCTGTTGATAAGAGGTGTTTTCCCAGCCCCAGACAGATATTTGCTACTGTTAATCCCATCCCCCTCCCCCCCATAGTTTCCCAGTACCGTCAGTCATTTTCTTATAGTATTACATTGGATGTTCAAGGTCCATTATATGAGTGAGAACACGTGATATTCTGATCTTTGTTTCTGTGAGAGGTCACTCAGTATTATGGACTCTAGTTTCATCCAGGTTGCTGCAAAATTCATGATTTTGTTCTTTTTTATGGCTGCGTAGTATTCCATCGTGTATATGTACCACATTTTTTTAATCCAGTCCTCTTTTGATGGGCAGCATGGTTGTTTCCAGGTTCTTGCTATTGTGAACAATGCTGCGATAAACATACGTGTGCTGGTATCTTTTTTATAGAGTGATTTGTGTTCTTCAGGGTATATTCCAGTACGGGGATTG